>NW_026590341.1:20379-130412 GCF_907164565.1 Psammomys obesus
TTTTTTCTGTTCTGGACAACCAAGAGCAGGGTAACACCCAAGGGGAAGCTGCGCAGGATTTGAAGGAGGAAACCTCAACATGCTAAGTGATACGTTAGGAAACATACAAATCTTTCCTGTCAGGGGCAGGCATTTAAGCAAAAGGTCTGAGTGCAGTTTAGATTTTATTTAGCAGAAAGCATAGCCCAGAAGCTCCTTGGAGTCAAAAGAACACACTTTCCTCTTCGTATTGATGATAGTGAATTGGTCCTCCTGCCTGGCCACCCTTACCCAACCTTTGCCTTCCCTAGTAGTCCCTCTTCACCATGCGACTGTGGTTCCCTTTATGGGTGTTCCTGACTCTTGTGAAGCTACAAGTACCTTCCCAGCCATGCTCTCCTGTTACTGTTCAGGCCTTGGAACCTTTAGAGGTCTCTGATGCAGGCAGGAGATGAAACCTGGTGTTGGCCATTTGATAGAGTGTACATTTGAAGCTCTACTCTTGCTCAGCTAACAGGTAAAGATTAAATGGCCTCAGGGCTTTCCACTCTGTCTGGAGCAGCTGTCAGCAGCCTTGTACTCTGAGCAGTTGTATACAGGTGTCTGCAAGGCTGGCATGGGGTGAAAGGCTTTATCTCCTGGGAGAGTGTTTCTGGGCACTGACACCTGACTGGGCTTGCCAGGGTCTGTAGGTTTTGTTTTAATAGCCTCATGTTATATCATTTATATACCACCAAGTTTGCTTGTTTTAAGTATATGATTAGGTAATTTTTAGTAAAGTTGTAGCCTTTTATTTCTAAGATTATAATTTAATTTAGTTAAAGAGAGAGAGAGAGTGTGTGTGTGTGAGAGAGAGAGAGAGAGAGAGAGAGAGAGAGAGATTGAGAGAGAGAGAGACTAGGGGTAGAATCCAGGGCCTTAAGCATGTTAGGTAAGTCCCCTACTGTGCAGCCACCCTCAGTCCAAAACAGAACGTTACCATTACTCTTGGAAGAGCCCTCTTGTTGCTGCAGATGCCCACCTTCACGAGAGGCAGCGTCAATCCACTCTATTCCAGAATTGTGTGTAAATGGAGTCATGAGATCTGGTCTGTAATGGAGTCAGTGGTGGGTGTCAGCAATGGTGTCCATTTGTTGCTCCACCAGGCATTGTGAGGAGACATGCATATTCTGTTAGAATTCTCCCTTTACCTGTGGGTAGAAGTGGTCGTGGAAAGTTTGCAGTCATGACTGATGATGCTGTAAACCAAACCAGTCTTTTAAGACAGTGAACTGTACTTCTTCCCAAGCCAAGGCTTCTGAGCCCATCCATGCTGAGGGTAGGCTTCTGAGGGCTCCAAGGTTAGTGCTTTGAGTGCTAAGACTGGCCGAGGAGGACAGGACAAGCACAATGGAATTATCAAAGATCTGACTGAGTGTGGGATGTGAAATAGAGTTAGGGATCTTTCTAAAGGACCGTGGCACAGTAAGTGGATTGGTTACACCTGCAAGAGGCTTAGAGGCATGATGGTGGTGCCATCTCTTGCAGCTAGGCTCTCCAGTAGATGGCCCCTCTGCAAGATGTGATTCTAGAAACACTCTCAGGAATAGCCTCTTCCATGAGAGGCTGCCAAGGTGGTCATCTGGGTTGGGTTTACAAAGGTGTCTGCTTATGTCTTTTTTTGTTCCTATTCACTTAAGAAAATAGTGATCATGAATGCTGTGTACTCCAGGACACTCTGAATAACACTTCATTTCTCTTGTTTGCTTAGAGTGTCCCATGGGAGTTCATGCATAAGCATTTTCAAGCTGGCCAGCAGTAAGCAGGGTGAGGTCGGTGGTGTGTTGGAGAAGAGCTCTGTTAACTGGGGACAATTGGGTGGTACTCCTGTGCTTCTCTATAAAGGTTTGTCTGAGCATAGTGTGAGGTCAGTGCTTAATCTCCTTAGTGAGTCCTCAATCCAGCTGTTGTTTGGTGCTATGATACTGTGTACCTGTCCAGCAAGGTATCTTCCCAGGCTGCCTCCTGACCTTGCTATCATTGTTGCCTGTGGGATGACAGTTGAGTAGGCTTACTTGCAAGACTTCCTCTCAGGAGGAGCTGTAGTCTCTACCAATAGTCATCTGGTATAGCAAGGTATTGAAGGCCAACTCAATGGGGAATGCCCATATCAGTGGTCCTGGTAGCCCAGCATTTCCTGTATCTTCCTTGCAGTGGCTTTGGAAATAGACACTCAAAACCCACTTCCTGTGTTTGTATAGACATGCTGTACAGCCCTGAAGGAAAAGGGTTGCCAGGGTGAGCAGACCCAGATCCTGGTGGGCACCATTTGCTCTATGTTGCTCTGCAGGATAACTGAAAAGGTGATGGGGTGAAGTGGTTAGGCATTTCCTACTGGAAATTTCTGTGCATCCTGTCTGTTGTGGGCCAGTCTGTCAGAAGAAGGTGGGAGCTACTCCTGCTTGCCTTGCCAGAAGTTCCTCCCATTCTGTGCCTACCTTCTGTTTGTTTTTCTTTCTGCACAGGATTTCTCAGCTGGGGCACACCCGCTTGTGTTCACTGCAGCTCCATGGGATGGTGCCTGGGAACACGGAAGTAGAAACAATTGAAATAAAAACAAAAGGTTAAAGAGAAGAGGAAGAGATTCAATAAGGCATCCAGACCACATGTGGCTCATGGCCCCTCCACTTGGCATTGTCAGTGTTTGTGCCATGGTTCATGACCATGCCTTCTGGTTGTCTTCTCTTTGAAGGTTTCCTTTGCCAGAATACATGACTGTTTGGGCTGCAGTTTTCATCCAGGTGCTTTTACAATCCTTAGTGGGCACATCCCTGACAAGGTCATGGGGCCATGAATAGTAAAGTTTAAAGTTATATTGTATTCTTCCTTGGGCAGCACTGATTTTGGTTGAAGACTTCATTGTTTTGGTGTGTCAGAACGGCATGAGTGCTCACTTTTGTGTGAGCTTGCCCCTAAAGGTTATGGATGGTTGACATGTCAAACAGGAGGGAAGGCCTGACCTCTAGCCTGTGGCCTTTTCAGGGTCAGGCACTTTCTCTCAGTTACCTTTTTAGTGGCACTCCTTTTTTTTCTTGAGCTAGCATACTTGTTCTCAACCTTCCTAATGCTGCAATTCTTTAACTCCAACTATAAAATTATATTTGTTGCTACTTTATAACTGTAATTTTGCTACTATTGTGAATGGTAATGTGTGTTATGAAATGTAATCTGTGTTTTCTGATGGTATTAGGCAATCCCTGTGAAAGGGTCATTTGGCCCCCAAAGGGGTCATAACCCAGAGGTTGAGAACTGCTGAGCTAGCAGAAGGCACACAGTCTTAGGAGCCTTTGAGGGGTTTGGACTGCAGTGTCTCTGCTGAAGGTCCCAGCCCTCACCTTGTGAGGCTGTGTCCCCATTCTTTGAAAAGGCCTGATAAGTGCCAAGTGGCCCCAAGGAAGTGATGTCTGAGCCTGAGGCTGGCCTTGGGAGCAAGCCCAGGAATGTAAAATTAGCCTAGGCATGGTGTGACACACAACTTGGCTTGTCTGCATGGGACCTTTTTGTGTGAAGTCCTGGCCAGTTCCCCAGGTCTGTCGCAGAGTCCTCTTCAGAGCTTCTGTAGGCCAATGGGAGCTGCTCTGCCACCCAGCATACTTGCCCTTCTCTTCTCTAGCCTGTTCTTTTGGTGTCATATGTGACAATGTAGTTTGTCTGAGCTCTAGTGTTATGAGATACAAACTGTGAGCCAGAGACTGATAGAATAAAGTTGCTGCCAAAGGTGGGTGCTGTATGAACAGAGTTGAGTCGCCTGCCTTTTATGGCTACTCCCTGCTGCTTAAGGGGGATAGTAAGGAAAGTGGGGTATGGTAGATGAAGGGGCAGGAAAGTAGTTTTTGTAGAGATCCTGGGGTTTGAGAAGGAGCCAAGAAGGTGAATGGACTTTCAAGGAGGGTTGGCATGGTGGACATCTGCATAGAAGGGGTTGCCTGTGCTATCTTTCCTAGGCCACCATAGACTTGTTCAGTATTCTATAGTCAAGTATAGTCTTTGTTATTTATTACTTTTATTCGTTTTTATTTTGATGAGTAGATTATTCCAAATTTAGCTAGTGGAAGTACTTTAGAATTGGCTCTTTTTGTTGTTGTTATTGTTTTGGTTTTTTGAGACAGTGTTTCTCTGTGTACCCTTGGCTGTTCTGGACTCAATTTGTAGATCAGGCTGGCCTCAAACCCACAGTGATCCACCTGTCTCTGCCTCCCTGAGTGCTGCTATTATAGGCATGCAGCTTTGAATTGGCTTTTTATTCCTTGAATGGGGAAAGAAGTTGGGATAAGTGGCTGGAGGACAGGGTATCTGAACTTAAATCTAGAGAGGTGATTCTTATCCTGTGGTTTCTAACCCCTTTTGGGGACCAAAGGACCCTTTCACAGGAGTCACATGTCAGATATTTATATTATGATTCATAACTAGTAAAATTAGTTATGAAGTAACAATGGAAATAATTTTATGGTTGGGGTCACAACATGAGGAACTGTATTAAAGGCTATAGCATTAGCAAAGTTGAGAATCACTGCTCTAGGGGGCTATTACAAAAGCTATTTTGTCTCATGATTTGGCAACTGTCTTTTGACTATGTGGATTGAAACAAGTGCATACATAAGTGTCATCAGCAAAAAAAGTTGGCTCTCTCCTCCCACCCCCATTTTGGTTTTTAGAATCAAGGTTTTGCTTCAGCCTGCCTCAGGTCTATGAGTAGTAGAATTTAAGTGTCTGAGACAATGCATGGCTTTATAACCAAGTTTTTTTCTCAATGGGAACAAAACCCAATATAAAATATTTAAACTAACAAAACCCCTATAATGTCTTATCAGAGTTACTGTGAACTTTGGTTTTTCAAAACAGGGATTATGAACTTGAGCTAATCCTCAGTATCCTAAGGGGAGACCTCAAGTACCAGGCTTCTCAGATGCTCACATCCATTATGTAAGTGGCATATTTATATGGAACACGGCCACCCTTCTATGGGCAACAGATTATCTCTAGATTTTCTTCTATCATGTGAAAGGTGCAACTGCTGTGAAAATAGTTGCAAGTTTGTATTATTTAGGGAATAGTCACAAAGTCTGTCACCTGCTCAGTCCAGACACTAGCTTTTGTTTGTTTGTTGGTTGGTTGGTTGGTTGGTTGGTTGATTTGAAACAGGGTCTCATCTAACCTGGGCTGGTCTACAGCATGCTACCACCTCCTGAGTGTTAAGATTATAGGTGTGTACCACCACACATGGTTTAAGCCCTGTGTAGTATGACCCAGAGTTTCATGCATGCTACACAAGAATTGTACCAATCAAGTCATATCCCCAAACCAAGATACGTTTTTAAAAAGATTTATTATTTTTAATGGTGTGTTTGTGTGTGTGTGTGTGTGTGTGTATGTGTGTGTTTATGTGTCTTTGTATAGCTATGTGTATATGAGTGTAGTTGCCCACAGAGACTAGAGGAGTTAAATCTCTCCAAAGCTAGAGTTATAGGAAGTTGTGAGGTGCTTGATGTGGATGCAGGGAATCAAACTAAGGTCTTCTGCAAGAGCCTATGTGTTCTTGACTACTGAGGCATCTTTCCAGCCCCTTTCAGATGCAGTTAAAAAAAATGAACCTTGTTTGAGTGAAACCTGGGTCCCACAGATCACTGTATTGTTTCATAGCTGTGCTTTATACTTTGCTTGTATACGAGAAACTTTATGTTGTGGCCCTGACAAAACCAACAGCAAGGAAAGTCTTCTCTAGAGCTCTCTCCTTTATTCCTTCCATGATGCTTTTCTCCACATGATTTTGAAGCAGTGTCTGTTTTGAAACAGCTGTCTACTTATTGCATTTACCATTTCTGCACCCAGCTGTGACAGGGACACTCAGTGAGGGTGTGTGTATGTCTTATGGCAGTTCCTGGGGCAAGTGCCAGTCTGGCTCTACATCTCTGACTGTGATCATCGCTCAGCAGCCCCAGATGGGGCAAGAATTGGGGGCCTGCTGCTTGTCTCCTGCTGCTGGTGCTTGTTCCTGTACCTTTGTGCTTCAGACAAGTTTTTTTTCACCTCACCTGCCCTAGTTCTTCCAGGTCACCTGTGCAGCCTCCATCTGTGGCGATTCTAGGAGGCCCACGTGGGTCTTGCTTTCTTGATGCTGGCCATATATCAGAGCATGTTTCCCCAATGTAGCCTTTCTTACATGAAGTTTCCTCCTTGGCCTAGAGCTACATTCTTAAACTCTTTAATTTTTTTATATTTTTTAATTTTTGAGACAGGGGTTCTCTGTGTAGCCTTGGCTGTTCTGGACCTGCTTTGTAAACCACGCTGTCTTGAACTCATAGTGATCTGCCTGTCTCTGCTTCTCTGAGCCACCATACCCAGCTCATTCTCAAACTCTTTGCTCCTAGGACCTCTTTACACTCCTAAGTCTTAACTGGATTTATGTTAGTTGTAGCTATCAGTATTTACTATTTTAGATGTTAAACAAAAATATCTTTCACCATTTAAAAAGGATATGGACTAAACATAATTTAACATAAATAACATTTTTAAATTGAAAAAGAACTATTTTTCAAAGTGAAAAGGCTGGCAAGAAGAACAGCCTTGCTTTTTGCTACCGCTGGAGCCAGGTCCCAGGGTGGCTTTGTGTTGGTTCTGCTAGGTTTTGACCTTTACCAGGCCTATGTAGAGCTGCATTGAACACTAATGGGGTAATGGTGAGAGAGGGATTTTTGGTTAACTAATGGGCCTACTTCTGAGCTCCAGATCTGGACCTCTCCTCATTGTGGGGAGCCTCCCACTACATGGGAGATGGCTGAAGGTGGAAAGCAGCGTTCTTGTCAGCTTCTGTTGGTGAAAAAAGTTATAGCTGCCTGGAAATGGGGGGAGGACTGGGAGGAGAAGCTGGTCTCTGGGAAATGAGATTATCGTTGGTCATGTTAGCCCTTGCTTCTTACCCAAATAGCCGGACAAAAGGGTGAGGTACTAATCATCACTAGGGTGACACCTCTTTCCTAGCAGTGGGTGGAGTTCTTTGGCAGTGTAGCTTCAAGCTGACCTCCAGCCAGGGGGAGATAGACTGCCTGCATACCCTGCTACCTAATCCCACCCCTAAGTGACTAGTACCTTCTGGTCTGTGCCTGTAGGGTCACTTCTGCTGTAAACAATGGATAACCACTGAGGCCTGATACCTGAGCTCCTCACTACAGGACCTAGTACTAAAGGGCCAGTGCTCTTAGTAGATAGTAAGAGGAATTGTAGAAGCAGCCAGAGAATGGGAGTTTGCTCTGTCTGAAGCCTGCCTGTCCCTGGGCTTCGCTTTTTATCAAAATGCTTGTTTCTTAGTGAAATGTTTAACTTTCTTTCTTTTTGGTTTTTCAAGACCAGGTGTGTGTGTGTGTGTGTGTGTGTGTGTGTGTGTGTGTGTGTGTGTGTGTGTGTCTGTCCCTGGCTGTCTATACTAGAACCAGCTCTGTAGACCAGGCTGGCCTCAAACTCTCAGAGGTCCAGCTACCTCTGCCTCCTGAGTGCTGGGATTAAAGGTGTGGGGTATCACCTTCCTGGTGTTTAACAATTTTTAAAAATTATTTCTTATTCTGTATGTATGAGTATTTTTCATGCATGTTTGTATGTGCACCACATGCATATCCATGCCTAGTGCTGTGCAGGCCAAAAGAGGGTATCTGATCCCCTGGAATTGGAGTTACAGACAGTTGTGAGCCACCAAGGTGCTAGGAATCAAGCCTGGGTCCTCTTGAAAAGCAGCCAGTACTCTTTTTTAATATTTTTTATTTTAATTTTTATTAATTACACTTTATTCACTTTGTATCCCCCCATAAACCTCTCCCTCCTCCCCTTCCAATCGCACCTTCCCTCCCCCTTCTCCACGCATACCCCTCCCCAAGTCCGCTGATAGGGGAGGTCTTCCTCTCCTTCCTTCTGATCCTAGTCTATCAGATCTCATCAGGAGTGCAGCCAGTACTTGTAATCGCTGAACCATCTCTCCAGTCTCTTATGGAATGCTTTAAAAAGATCATGTTTAATGTGTGACATCCTTTTGCCAATGCCCCTCTGCCTTTGGGACTTGGCAATCTCTGCATGCTGACGAGCTCTGGTCTTTTGGTAGGAAGACTTTCTGTATGGAATCTACCTTTCATTTTGTTTTCCTGCCAGGGATATTGCCTCCTGGTATCTTCCTTTGGGATCTTGCTTCTTCCCTTGATTTTGGCCTCTCAGCCCAATGCAGATAGTCTTTTTTTATTCTGACTTGTTTTGTTCACTTAGCATGGCTTCCTCCAGGTACCTGACTGGCTTCTCTAAAGTCCCTGCACCTTATTTTCTCCCTCTTTTCTTTCTTTCTCTACTTTCCCTCAAGGTTCCTGTGACTGCAATACCACGATAAGGCGGTAAGGCCATGAGTAGCTACTGAGCCCACTGCTCTCCTGTTCACACTCTTCTAAAAGGAGATAACCGCATATTATGATGGGACTACATGCCAGATGGAGGTGCCACTGTAACAGAACTGGGAGAGACAAGTCAGTCCTTTCAGTGGCTCCCCACACAGTGTCTAACACCTGGGAAGCCAGCAGGGGAAGTTAGGTTGCCATTTTGCCATGTTGCATTGTTGATGTTTAAGACAAAGAACAAAGGGTACAGGAAGGGTACTGGGTTCTGCTTCTGGGTTGACACAGAGGGAAAAGAGTTGAAGTCAGGAGCCCAGAGGGCACTGCCAGTCCAGGGTAGAAATGGGCTCAGGTCTGGCCATTGGGAAAGACAGGATTGAGACACACATTTCCATGGAACTAGGAGTCTCTCTGTCTTGATAAGCTGTTTCCTTAGTGGTCTATGGTACTGCCATGGGGTTTGGGTGAGGCTGGGCCTGGTGGAGCCAGTATTGGTTTTGTCCACCTCTGAAGAGTAGAGACTGACTGGTGGTTGTGTCACATCTGGGAACTGGGTACATAGGCATGTTTACAATCCTCTGTTGGATTCACAGTCCTATCTGTCCAGAGCTTGTGGAATTCTGATGGCTGTGCTTTGAAGCCTTGGTGGGGGGCTGTCACGGGAGGGGGAGCAGTATCTCTGTTCTTGTGGAACTTGGTATTATGTGTCTACTGTAGAAAGATGAATCAAAGCAAAAACCAGAAAGCAAAAATTATCTCATCACTCAGATGGTTCAAGCTGTTAATACACTGTGCCCTTTCCTGTGCTAGGTGTTTAGGATGTTTCCAGACTAGATGGTGCTTTTTAAGGTCCTCACTGCTGTGAGTGGCTGCTGGCACACTCCCCAGCAGTTCTGGCCCATGTCTTCTCCACCTTTTCTGTTAGCATTAGGCAGAACATTGTCATTCCATGGTACTGGGACCATGATTTTCTTTTGTGATCATCTGGTTTGCCTACTTGATTGGTTCTCTGTTTGGACAAGGTCCTGAGTCTTAGGATTTAGCCTTGAATAGGTCCCCAGAGACAAGAGAAAACGAAGGCAGACAACATGGGATGGTATAGGGCCAAATCATCTCTACCACTCTGAGCTGAAGTGAGGCAGAGGATCTATACCAGAGGGCAGTGGTGCTGGAGAGGTTAGTGGTAGCAGAGATAGGCCATGGCACTTCTGGCATCTGCTGGGTCCTGTGTCTACCCTTTCCTTTGCTGACCCTTGCTTTCATTGCATATTACCTTCGTTACAACCTGCCCCCCGCCCCTAGCTGTTTAGTTCCTCAGTTAGGAATTCAAGGCCTGTTGACTCTTGGCATCACACTGCCCTATGTGTTCAGTGCTGAAGCTGCAGGGAGTTTTGAGAAAGCACTGAGTGCAGGACATTGTGGAAGGCCTACAGCAATTTTTCAAACTGTCTTTCAGGGAACACTTGCCAACTGAGATGACCAGGTGAATGTAAAATGCCCTGGATAAGTCTAGGAAGCTCAGTGGGCAATAAGCCCACTGAGTAGGGCACTGAGCATTATGAATGCCAACCAAGGTTGAATCTAACGAGTGGCTCCCACTCCCTGACTTTTGTCACCTGTTTTTCTCACCTGACATTTACTCCCATCCCAGGAGCGGGGTTTTTCTTCCTAGTCCTTTGTCCCTGTCCTCCTCTTAGCTATTGGGGGTGGTAATGGAACAACAGAAGGGACAAGAGACCTTCAGGGCTTTGGATGGCACACAAACATCTTATTTGTCTGTTTGTGCTTATGGGGTACAGATGGAGCTACAGGCCTGGGTATTTCCTCAGTGGTCTTCCAGAAGTATCTATTTTTTGCCATAGATTGCATTTATCACCCAGTGATTTTTTTTTTTTTTTCTCCTTTATGCTTGGGGTAAATAGTATGGTGGCCATAGTTACAGTGCTTTCTGAACCAGGGCTGCTTTCTGGCTCCCTCTCCATTCCTGGCTGAGGACTCATACTAGCAGCAGCTCTGTCTCCTAAAGGCAACATCTCTCCCTCTGTGGCAGCAGTAATGTTTGTGATGAGCTTTTCTATGTCATCCTTTTATCTTTTGCATACTTGTTTTGTCTTTTCTCTCGATTTACTTTTACCTCTTCCATACTCAGGCAGAGCCTGTGCTGTTGCTGTTACGCATGGAATGGTGAGTCTCTCTTCCTGCCTACCTGCCTGCTCCCCCTGATAATAAGCAGCAAGGCTGTACTGAGTTATAGGCTGGAAACTTGTCTCCTTTTATGCATTGGAAATGCAGCATTGTTGATTACAACATTTCCTTATCTATCACTGGAGGCAGGGGCCTTTCTAGAAATTACACTGTCAGCAGGAAGGTCACAAAATCATATCTTTCTCTCTCTCTCTCTTAATATTTATACAGCATTCTGCCTGTGTTCTGGTGTCTGCACACCAGAAGAGGGCACCAGATCTCACTATAGATTGTTATAAGCCACCATGTGGTTGCTGGGAATTAAACTCAGGACCTTTGGAAGAACAGCCAGTGTTCTCAACCTCTGAGCCTTCTCTCCAGCCCACAAAATCTTATTTTTCAGTACTTTCTGTACTACATGAGAATGTCTTCTGTCTTGGTTAAAGTGGTACTTGATACCCTGAGTTTTGCTGCACCTCCAGGCCTGAGTTCTCTGTATGTCAGGGTGTTAGTTCTGAGTATTAGGATTTAGTCATAAGTTGATTCTTAAGGGACAGGTGAACACCAAGGCAAGTGATATTCTGGGTAGGTTAGGCTGAGGGCATTTATCTCCACCACTCATAGCTGCAGTGAGAATCCTGGGGAAGTTGGTAATGTCTGGCTGTGCCATATGACTGTCATGGACTTCAATGGCTAAATGCTGTGGTCATTTGGCTCATGTATGTTTACACTCTTTAATTCTTCCCTGAGAGCATAAATGGTCTTTATGTTATGAGGAAGCAGCAAGTCTAAGATGCAGCTTTGCTGCCTTTGGAGCAATTTTTTTTTTTTTTTTTTTTGTGGATCAGCTTCCTCTTTATTAGACAGTGAAGTTGTAACTACTTAAGTACTATTCCTAGGAATGTAGCAGGGCCCTGGATTCCCTAGCCAAGTGTTCCCTGTCTCACTAGATGGCTGTGTGAAAAGCCCCACAGCATAGGCTCAGCTGTCATATGGGTGCTCACCAGGAACCTTTGGAGCTTGCATTCTATTCGTACAGGATCCAGAATGACTGTTCTGGGCCTGGTACCCCCAGCAGAAGGACGGGCTAGGGAGCCTGTTCTATCTAGGCTCATAATACACGGTATAGTAAAAGTGCAGTCTGCAATACTGGGTGGGTCCCAGAGTTGTCTACTCCCAGTAGGCTTCTTCCTGTCCTACGTGTTCTATGGGCTGAGCGACTCAGCTGTGTGCACTGGTGCTCAGTGTTCCAGACAGACAGAGGTTCAGCCCTTGCCTGGGCATGTATTAGAATAATACACAAGCAGCACAGCTGGCAGAGTAGGGCAGGACAGTTACTAGTGCATTCCACCTGTGTCTGCCTTTTTACACAGCAAAGACACATTGAGATGGGCCTGGCCCAGCCTAGCAATACAGAGATAATGCTTTCTTTGTACCAGCTACAATTGCTTGTCACTTAGGAACTGTGATGCTGGCCTGTTGGGCCAGGTCTGTGTCTCTCTCACTATACCTGCTATATTGGTCCTTAGTGGCTAGATGGTGACTGTCTATGTTGTGATTCTAGTAGGAGTTCTGGTTGTAGAGGCACGTAGCCTCTGTTTCCACAATGGCTGGGAAGGAAGGAGAGCACTGGGGGTTCTTGTGGTGGAGGTGTTGTGCTTAGGCTGGCTGTGCCGACAGATATAGTGAAGATGGGGTGCTGGGTCACTCCAGTGATGCTGTTGCCTTGCTCTGCCTCAGAAAGATGATGTGTCTTGGACCCCTCTGGAGAGCCCCCCTTGGTGATTCCTAAGTCAGCCTGTCTTGCCCACAGACCAGCTGCTGCACTTTAGCTAATAGTCCAAAGGTATGAGGTTAAATGGCACTCACAGCTGTCCTTGGGTGCTGTTAGTGGTCTCTCTTGACTCTATGTTATCTGGGTCATGGACCAAGCATGTGAAGGTAGAAACCCTTTGGTCCTGTACTGCTGAAGCTACTCTCTCTGCCAGATGTGGCTGACAGAAACATTAATTTAGTTATGGTCTTGTTTCACCCTGTCCTTAAACTGTTTTCTTATTAATGAATTAACTTATTTATTTTATGTGTTTGGGTATATTAGCTGCATGTATGTCTGTGTACCCTGTACATGCCTGGTACCTGGGGAGGCTAGAAGAGGACATCAGAACCTCTGGAGTTACAAGTGGTTGTGAGCTGCCATTTGGGCTCTTTGCCATTTTAGGATTGGGACCGTAGGTTTGGAAGTCCCTGGGTTTGTATAGTGGCCTGCCTGCCCTGGGCTGGGTTCAAGCTGCAGACCCAGTCTAGAAACCTATAAGGTTTACTGTTTCTTGGGGTGACCCACTCTGTGGCTCCAGACTATCACAGATACCTGGAGCAGAGAAGACCTATGTCCTGGTCTTTGGTTCAGGAAGCAACTAGAGGCAACTGAACACATCTTCCTCTTGCTTAAAAGACTCATTGGCAAATCCCTTTGCCTTCTCCAGCCTCATCCTTGTGTCCCACTAACACTGCATGGTAGTCAGGACATCTGGTCTATGCTCATGGGTATCCTGAGCCTTTTTGCCTCGTGAGTGAAGACCCTCGTGAGTGTGTGATATTTTCTGGCTCCCATTTGCTTTGCCTCTTGTCCTTCTGTGACAGGAGCCTCAGAACAAAGACAAAGAAGGGGGGGGGGTGAGTTGAAGTGTGGTCCAACTTTATTCTTCCTCCTCTCTGGGTCTTTGTAGAAGATGCAGTGCTGCCCAGGTGGTGGGGCTGCAAAAAGATGTTGGAGAGCTAAGCATTCCATAAGGGTGAACATCAGTGATGATGAGGGTCCTTGTTTGGCAGCCAGTTAGATCTCCTTCAAAGTTGGTGATGAAGTGACAACTTGTTGGCCATGTACCTTCAGGCACACAGGTGCATGAACCCAAACGGATCAGGTCTCAGCAAGTCTAAATGACTGGAGATCATGCACAGTGGGTGGGTTCCAAACAAAGTAGCATTGAACTAAAATTTGACGGAGGAAACTATTTACGTAAGAAACCAAGTGTACTTCCTAGTAACCTGAGTGGCAAAGGATCAGTGATGGGAAGTAGGAAATGTCTTTAGCCAGAAGATAACATGCACAGTACATGCCCAGACTTGCAAAGTGCATATAGACCAGAAAGTGGCTTGAAGGCTTCCATGTGCAAGGGGAAAGTTGAGGTTCTGACTCACTGAGCAGCAGTATCAGCCAGAGAAGGTGAGAATGAAGGAAGGTTGAGCTGAGGTGTCAAAGTAGGAACAGACCTTCAGAGAGAACCAAGTGGAATGGGCTCTGAGGCAAGAGGCTGACTCTGGAAACAGGAAGGAAGTGAAAAATCCCTGGATGTGAAGGAAGAAATAAGAGATGCATAGACACTGGACCTGTTAGAGCATCTCACTGGAGCCTCTGAGGGCCACATGTAAGAAATTGACTAACCTCCTGCCATTGACAGATGTGCTAAAAGTCTTGTTCGGGATGGTCTTTGGCTGGTGCTCTAGCTATAGAAATGACTGGACTTTGAAGAAAAGAATGTAAGATCTTATCTTAGCTTTTTTTTTTTTCACGTTGCCTGGCTGGCTTCTTGTATTTTAGGTGTCCTGGACTCACTTTGTGTACCAGGCTGGCTGGAACTCACAGAGAGCCTGCCTCTGCCTTCCTGAGTGTGCTACTACACATACCTTAGGGACCTTCTTAAATGGCTTGGGCAGACACCAACCTACTTTAGAGGTTGAATATAAATAGGTCCCCAGGCATAACAACCTCCAAGTTATAAGTTGTCATCTGTGGTGGATATGGTGTACAAAGACTTTGTCCTATCTGTAATTCATGGGTAGCTTCGGGCCCTGGCCCTGCCCACTGCTGCAGCTTGTTGGACATTGCCTAGTGTGCCTTGGAACAGAGTAGACAGACAGGTCGCTACTTGGACCACCTCCTCTTCCCTTATTCTGAGGGTCTCTGACCACATGAGTGACAAGACAATCTATGGCAAGGGTTTGCAGGGGCTGGGCTTTAAAGACAGCTCCATTGGGAACATAGCTAACTTACCTCCCAAGTTAGAGTTGGACTCAGGTTCTCATTCACTTTGCTCTGTGTTCAGAGAACAAGCAGGTGCATCTTTTACTTTCTACATCTTCTTTCTACCTAGAGGTTGGCACAGATCCTGTGGTCTGATCTGTGTGCTTAGGGGCTAGCCCGGGAGGGGAGGCTGATCCTGGTTCTACTTACGTCTTGATTCTTTCTCCTTTCCTGGGTAGGGGTTGCATACCTGAACTGTCCTGTTATAACCTCCTCCACTCTAGACATTGACTCTTGCCTTCACTTGTCCACTGCCCTGAGGCATTAGGAGTCCATCTCAGGGTAGACCAGAGTCTGTGAGGGAGTTAAAGGGAACTTGCTGTGTGAGTACTAGGCAAGTGTTTGTTGGGTTATATCCCCTTCAGGAAGCCCTTTCCCCTGGGAGTGATTGGAAGAGCAAGAGAGGTATCTAGGAGTTCTTTAGAAATGAGAGCCTGTAAGTCTTGAGCCAGTTGCCTACACAGGATGCCCAAGTCATATTTTATCCCAGGCCCCAATGGCAGGATCATTTTTGGTTCTGTGGTTGCCACCTTTTTCTAGTGGGAGCTCTAGTGGCTCCAACTGTTTGGATATGGGTGTGGGAATACATAAATGCAAGAAAGTGCTGCTTCTAGATTTGACATCCTCTATATACTCCCATGATAAGTGTTTCCGCTTATCTTGGTGTCATTCAGGAAGTGTGAATGTATCCTGAGGTTGGTAAGGGAGGGCTCAGAAGGGCCTTTTCTTTTCTGGAAGCTTCTTGTGAGAAAGATTCTATCTGTGACCTTATCAGAAGACTGGATCTGAGGGAAGACCAGGCAGGATCTTCATGTCTGTAATGAGCTAATTGTGGAGTCACTACGTGGGTGTCCTGGGTTCAGAAGAGCTGGGTTGAGGTGTATGGTGCAGTAGAAAGGTAGGCCTGAGAGAGTTCTGGGCCTGCCCTCCTTTTCCCCTTCATTCTTCCCTTGATGCAGTGCCACCCTTTCTAGTCATGTCCAGATCATGGCTGTGTGGGCCTCTGATGTAGCCCAGGAAGTGAAGGGCACAGCCCTTCATGTGGAATGTTGTCCAGGCCACAGGATGAGAGAATGGTGTTGATGGCCTCATCTTGGAGTCAAATTTTTGCTCTCCTGTCTGTACCTTTTCCTTCCTGTCCAAACATTTGCTGAACTTTACTGAACAGAAGTACTTGGTGCCTGTGAGCAAACTCAGGACCTCATCCAAGGTGGGCAGATAGTTTACCACTGAACTGTACTTGCTTCCAACACTCTGCCTAAACAAATTGAAGTCTTAGTAGTCTCTTAGAAGTATTTCACTGTACATCTCTGAAAGATGAAAGGTGGTTTTTGTTTTGTTTTGAGAGTCTCACTTTGTCACCCAGCTTGGCTATAATGCCTAAACCTCCTGCCTCTCTCTACTAAGTGCTGGGATTGCAGATGTATGCCACTACTCTATAGTCAGAGGAAGTCTTCTCTCAGTGTTCACATTTTCCTAAGAACTGCCCCCTCCCCCATATCTGTTCCTCTTCCTTCCCTCTTCCAGTTTTTCCACTCCTTTTCTTTCCTTTTACTTATCTGCTCCCTCTCCCAGTTCACTGTCTTCTTGCCTCCCTTCTATCTGAGACCCAGATAAATCCCATGGGTGACTCTGTTGGTGTTGCCAGATGCCATCTGAGCTGTAAGAGCATCTTTATTGTACTTTTCTGTTAGGGAAACTGGTTTGCTGTATGACTGCCATCTCTACTGTACCTTTCACAATATTTCTCTTTTCTTGAGCTCTCTGCCCATAGGCACCTTGACAAAGGCCCAGACTTCTTCACTAGTGTATGTGCTTCCTCAGATACGGTGGCACTGTCAGCCACTGTCATTGACAGGGTCTATGAAGTCTTTGGATGTTCCTGGACACTGTAGGATGTTTCACACTTGTCTGCTTTTCTCACTAGGTAGATATCTGTGAAGAAGGCTCTCTTGTGGCTGCCTGTGTACCCAAGAAAGTCAGGGTACATGCTTGTCTTTTTTTCTCAGTTTGCCAGCTCTCAGAATGAAGAAGTGGACCCTAGTTGCCTTTCAGAAGTACCGGTTTAAGATTCATATATCTGTGAGCATTTTTGGGTTGAAGGTCTGCTACGTGTTAGGGCTTTCACTATACTCATAAATACTTCGTTCCAACTTGAGGCAGGCTTGTGGTCTGCTCTGCTGTGGTACCTACTGGAGCCCTCATGTATGCATCCCTTAGACCTGCCCAGGCTCTCTGCTACTGTCTACAGTCTGCAAAGTGGCCCCAGCATGTGGCCCCTAAGCCTTGCCTCAGTGCTGCAGGGTGCAGGTAATTCATGGACATCATCACTTAACTCTCCCTGAAAATGCAAGCTTGAAACAGGGAAACTTGGGAGGTATAGGGAAGAGCCAAGCTAGATACAGTTTCCAAGACAAGTGAAGGCCACATGCAGGGGGGTTCAGATATTTTGGTAGGTGCAAAAACAGCAGCCTTCATAGGTTCAGCATGACCACATTTGTATTTTCACAAGACCACTCTGATGATATAGGGTGGGTTCTATCATTAAGTGTGGCTTGTTGGAGCTATGACCACATTCCACACACCTACTGTAGAGTCAGCCTCTCATTGTTCTCTGTGGCATGCGATACCTAGGCAGGGGATGTCAGATGGGCTGTGAGCGTAGGATAGGTCCAGGCAGGCCCTAAGGCAAGAGTAAGTTGAGCAAGGGTGAAGTAGAAATGGAGCACAGAGAAGTGGAATGCAAGAAGGCCTCATTGTCAGGAGTAGGGTACAGGGACAGACGATGAGAGATAGCAGGTGAATATATTGCTTCATAGTTGTATATCTCTGCAAGCAGAAGAGCTGGCTGATGTACATAGGTACTTGTTGGATTAGACTTGCCTGGGGGATAGGACAATGAAGCTAGTGTTTGACATCATCTGTCTGGCAGTTGAAGATTGCTCTTCATGTGACTATTTAGAGCAAGCTGCACAGATAAGTCCCCTCTGCTAGGGGACAAAAGTTAGATTTGAAACACTACCTCAGTCTGTTCAGAAACTCTTCAAGTACTGATGGCCTTTTCATTTCCAGGTCCAGCCAAGAGTATCCAGGACTATTGCCAGATTTCTAGAAAAGTGCTGTACTCTGCTCACTTGAACACACATTGTTCTCACTTCACAAGTGGGAAGGTAAATCACAGAGGTTGATGAGCCCAGGGAGTCTAGTGCTCCAGAGCCACCTGACCTGCTATGGAAGGCTTCTGTGGAGCATCCACGCAGTGTCCAAAATGGCTAACACAACCTTATTGCTCCTTCAGGACTCTGCAACCTCTGTGTAGCAGTGCCCGTGGTCTCGTGGTGTCCAGTTCTCTGAAGGCCTCAAAGGATTGTAGGCCTGGAAACCAGCTGGCCCAGACCAGGGTGGTCCATGTGGAACCCACCAAAGCTGATTGAGAAGGACTGGCTATTTATCCACATGTCAGCATCCCTCCCATCCCTAGGTGTGTCATCCTACCCCCACACCAGGATGTAACTGCACTCAGGCTAGGCTGGGCCATGTTTCCACTAGAGGGCACTCTTGACCATTTATGACCCCACAGTGATCCCTGTTCACAGTACAAATAAAGTTACTCTTTTGTGACTTTTCTGTTTGGTTAGTGGCCTCTCCTGAGTTGCTGTGAGGTTAATGAGAGAGGGCTGGAGGAAGCTCTGCATAGTAAGAGCATATCCAATACCAAATGTGGAGTTGGCACTGGAGCCAGTGCCTAGCACTCTTAGGTGTGTCTGCACACATGTGACACAGAAGCTGGGCCCAAAGACCTGTGCCTTGTCCCAGAAGTGGTGGGAGAGCCAGAGTGCTCATCTGTGCCAGCTTAGGGCAACACTAGCATTTTCATCTCTGACAATCCTGTGGTTGATGGGGAGTATTCTAATTGGAGTACTTTAGCTTTGTTTATTTTGACCCACCATGCTCATTGCTGGTATTTTGTTTGATGATTCCAGGTTGTCTTTGTCTACTCCTACATCTTAAAAGCAGTCAGGATAGCCTTTGGGGACATGTCCATTCTGTGCATGTCTGGTTCTCACCTGAGTTCAGGACTCTGTTAAGCAGGTACAGCCCTCTTGACTCATCATGGAAACTCATCATCACTTACACGTGGGTGATTTTTTTGAAGGGGCACCCAGAGGAAGGGCTTGTACTTTGTTACATCATTTACCCAATTAGATAGCAACCCTGCTTAAAGATTATGGTCTGCTATTATCCCCCCTCACAGAGTGCCCTGGGCTTGGGGGTCATGTCCCTGCCAGGATTGGGACTGGTGGCTCTGCACCAGAGGGAGAGGGAGCCCCTGAACCCTGAGCCTACTTGAAAGTGGTTGCAGGACTTTGTGTATGTTGGATGTAAGGTGGATACATAGGGGTAAGCTTTGGTGGGTGGCTGTGTGCCTCATCTCCAGTGCCCTGGTTTGCTGCATCTTCTTCTGTATATGTTTGAGAGACAATGATGGGCAGCCCTGCCCAGGGGATAGAGACTACAGCTGTTGTCAGAGCTACACTCTTAGTTTTTGGTCATTGGAACACATCTCCATGGAAACAGTGTATCGGAATTTTGATTTTGTTTTCTTAATTTTTTTTTATTCCCTCTTTTGGTGCTGGGGGAGGGTCATAGCAGTGGTACTTATTATGGGAGCAAGGCTCTGTCTTAGGCCTGTTTGCTGGCTAAGAAGTAGGGAAGATGTGGAGCCAACTTATCTGCCATGGGAGTCTGCATAACAGGCTTCTTCTAGATGCCCTAGAGTCTACCTGAGAGGATAGATGGATGTCCCTGATATGCCCAGACCTCCTACCACATGGCACAGACTCCACACTGGTTGCTGTACATGTAGAAAATCAGTCTTGTGGACTTCATGAGAGGAAGGGCCATCTTGCCCCTTCTGGTGTGTCATTTTGTAATCAGTGCTTCGTCCAGCTTCATTATTTGTAAGTTATTCTGATTTTGAATGTGATTAATTGCTAAAAATCAGACTTTCTGATCCATGAGTCTTCATGTTTTATATGCTGAAGCATTCTGTGAGGTGGGCTGTGGGCAGGGAATGCCTGGCCTGCTATCATGGAAGTTGGTGATAGCCATTGTCTTTAGTTGTTTCTTTTCTTTTGTTGGCCTTTTGCTCTACCACCGCTTTGTATATTTTCTTCCATGCCTTTTATTACTGTTTTTGGGTGGAGTAGACATCTTGGTGTTGATTTGCAAACATTTGGACCTATGGCATTGTTCCCCTGCTGCCTGGGCCCTTTTCTAGGATTCAGGTGACAACAACCTACAGAACAGGTGGGACAAGGAGGTCAGTACTCCTGAGTAACCTTGTGAAGATTTATAGAGACTTTCAGGAGCATGGGGTGGAAAGTGGGAGACTTCTGGGCAGAGGGCACAGCAAATGCTGGGATTTGAAGAAAGCCTGTGTATGTTAGCTGTTGGCATTCCTGCCTGTATGGAAAGGCATCCTGATACTCGGGAGCCTAGAAACCACACAGCTTTGAGGTGGGACAGTGTCCCAGTAGAAGGGTATACTGAGACATGGAAGCCCAGGAACTACTCAGCTTTGGGAGGAAGCCTTCTCAGTGGAGGCAGGCGTTGCAGCACTGAGGGAGGATATCCCTGGCTGCTCTAGAGTGCTACAGTTTAACAGCTCCTCTTTACCACTGCTCTTCTGTGATGAAGCTCGCTGGGGAGGGTATCCCCTGTTCAGGAGCCTCAGCCCCACTCTACTTCTTTGCTTCTTGGCTTCTTGCAATGAGAGAGTCACTCCAGGCAGCAAATCTCCTAACAGAGATTTATTGGGAGGGATGAATCTAGGGGCTGCCTCTGCTCCCTGGCAGAGAAACAAACACTAGGCAGGGCCTATATAGGATTTTTTAGGGGGCAAAGCTTTCTAGGGCAGAGCTTTTCAGGGTGAGGATTGGTGGAATTTCAAGCCCTGAGATTGAGGGAGCTCAGGGATTGGTGAGTTTTCCTGTTCGGGGATTGATGGGATTTTTCTTGTAAGGTAGGATCTAGAAACTCTCCTGCCTTGGGGCTGGAAATGACAGTTATAGTCTTTAGAAAATGACCCTTAGAGAAGTTGGGGCCCTCCTTGGAGGGAGGGTTGGCTACTTTCCTGCCTTAAGAGTTTGCAAAGGGATTCCATGCCAATTTGAGTCTGTGTAAATAGCCAACATTAGCACCTGTAGGTCATAGGAGGCTTTGGAGACCCTTGTCAGTCTGAGCAGTCAAAACAGTCACTGCTCTGGTTTAAGTGTGCTGATGCTAGTATTGTGCATAGGCAATACTCCTGCTTGTTCTCTGCTTTGCCCTTCTACTTTCTGCTATGGATGCCATATACCAGCTTCTTGGACCCAGGCATGGAGAGCTGAGTGAGCCTATTATAAATTTCCCACCCAGGTATTACTGTGTTATATCAAGCAGGAAAAAAGATCAAGATGGGCTTTGGAGACTTGGATCCAAGAATCATTTGGGCAAGCTTTGCTTTGAGAAAGCTTTCTCTGGCCAAGACTCAAGGCCAGGGTCAGCAAGCTGATGAAAGGTAAACTGCTTTGCCATGACTGGCTGGTGAGGTGGCAGGCAGTGCTATCAGGCTTTTTCCCATAGGTGCTGTGTGCTGGAGAATCTTCTCCAGAAGCCACAGCCTCTCATTTGCTGCTTCCTTGAAGAATGTGAAGGATGGCCCCTGGCATCTGCTCTGCTGTTCTTCTCACTTTCAGAACACAGGCAACTCCCACATGTAATACCTCCCCTCCATCTTTAAAAGACAAAAACAAAAACACCACCACCAAAAACCCATTTCTAACTAGAGAGGAATGTGCCTTTGAGGGGATAGCCTGCCTGCCTGGTGACCTGCAGCTGGTAAAACAGGTGGCCAGTGCTCTTTGGTTTTTTGGAGTGTCAGCCTCCTGCTGTTCTACCCACCCAGTCTTTTCCTGTACAGACTGACAAAGCCCTGACAAGGCCTGGTGGTTCTGCTGGGCACTTCTGTCATCTGGTATTTGTAATACAACAAACAAGGACAATGCCAGGTGCTGCATTGACCTCTCAGATCTTAGAGTCCGCTTGGTGGTTTGTGACTCCTCTTCCTTAGAACCATAGGCCAGGCATAGTCAAGGAGGGGTGCACATCATGCTATGTAATTGAAGCTGAACTTCTGCAGCAGTGGGCCTAGGCTTTCCTACCTGTTTCTGATGGTGGTGTTCCTGATTGGCAGGGGCAGTGACCAGTCTTCAGAGGAGCTGTCTGCATTGGGATCCTTTGCACTCCCTCTGAAGATGCCTCTTATCCTTTCATAGAAGTGCCCTTTCATTTCCTCACTAGACAGTTTCTCTTTATTTCTCACTCTGAAAATATTACTTCTTTTCTGGATTTCAGGCTTTTCTTTTGGGGGAAAAGAAAAACCCACCATAATTCTTCTGATTTCCAAGGTTTTTGTTTGTTTGTTTGTTTTATTTTGTTTTGTTAGGGTACTACAATAAGGTCTCTGTGGGGGCTTCCTTGCCTGGTATATAACATGGAAGGGCAGGATTGGAGGGGCCACATAGGAAGCAGGCACCCAGCAGGCTCTGACTAGCTCTGCTCTAATCTGGCCAGCCATGTCAGAGCTGCTGCTTCCTTCTTGTATAGGGATCCCTACCTCCTTCTTGTGGACTGAGCTGGGCTATATTTTGCAGCTAAGGTTTTTATACCACCAGGCAGGGAGGGGCAGCTTGGCAGGGCTGGCCATCACTCTTTCCTGGCTGCCTGTGCTCAGGGCCTGTACGGCTTGGTGACATGCCAAGGGTGTGTGATAGACAGGATGTCACAGTCTTCCTGCTATGAATGGATTTGGCTTTGGAACCTACAAGCTCATGGGAATAGTGAGCAATCTGCTTAGTGGGTGTAGGGCCTACCTGTGATTGCAGATGAGCCTAGAACTGGTTCTGTGCCTCAGTAGTACCGGGTAGGCCTTAGCCATAAGCACAAGTCTTCCTTCCTCCCTAAACCTTACCATTTGCCATGTGTAGTAGCCTGTGAGTGCAGCAGGAGATGCTGAGGCCCCTTAACACCCCTGTCCTTCTGTTGGTACAACTGGTGGGCCAGGAAGGGTGACTGTGTAGGCTCCAACAGCCTCTTTAATTGTTCAGTTTCTGGTGGGACATGAGCTTGGAAGAGAAGGATTTGGGTATCATGGTGGTTCATTTCTCTGCCTTTTAAATGTGTCCTGGAATTCTGGCCTTCCTCCTCTTCTCCTGAATATATCAGGCAGCACTTCTTTCCAGCCTTATCTTGCTGCTGTATCCTCACAATCACTGCTTAACCTTTACTTTAGGAGGGAGGGTATTTGGCCTGCTGTCTGGCCCCAGTGAGTCATTTGCTTGCTGCCTTGGAGTTGGGGCTCTTGTTGACTTCTTGTGGCTGAGTTGTGTGAGTTTGCAAGGCATGTAGGGGGTTCCATTTGGCCTCTTCTTGTAGCTGAGGTACCCTGGCACACTGCCTACCTCTTTCTACATTGTACATTGACCATTGTAGGTTGACAGCTGTGAAAGGGAAGTTCCTTCTGACAGGAAAGGATGTTTCTGTCCTTGTCTTCCCAGCACAACGTATGAAGGAACACATGTTGAGTTCCAGCATCACTGGCTGGCTTGTAGGAACCATGGTGGGTTTTTAGGGTAGAGCTCACAGCAGCTTCTTCTCTGCAGCCTCAAGAAGAAGTGGGATACCTCATCTTAAGTAGGAGTGGACTTGTCTTCTGAGCCAAGCCTAAGATTCCTGGTGAAGGGCTGTGGAGTCCTGGCACAGGAGCATCACTCTGGCTACATGGGTGTAAATGTGGTTGTCTTCTTTCCCTGTGTACTTGTCCCCTTGAAGGTGGTCAGGGATAAAGGCTCCAGTGCTAGGCTGCCAGTATAGGAAACCATGTGGAACAGCCTTGATGTATAAGGACCAGGTCAGACCCCACTGTAAGGGAGGGCTTGCCTCAGCCACAAGCTTCTATCTCAGACAGTTTCCTCTCCTATGGGTGTACAATGTTGGTAAGTAAGCTATTTATAAAAATTCTCCGTGCATGGCAGCGCCACTCATTTATCTATCTATCTATCTATCTATCTATCTATCTATCTATCTATTCATTCATTCATTCATTTATGGACTTTTGAGATAGGGTTTCTTTGTTACACAGAGCCCTGGCCATCCTGGGTTCTTGAACTTACAGAGATTCTCCTGTCTCTGTCTCCCAAGTGCTGGGATTAAAGGCATTCACCACCATTAGCAGCTCCTTTTCTTGTGACTGATAGGATGTTGGTGAACACTTGAGGCTTTTCTTAGGTTATTTCTGGGCCATGTCTATCAGTGGAACCATGACTTCTCACTCCAGAGCTAGTCCAAGCTGTTTTGAGTGTTAGTGTTTTTATACAGAACCCTTTCCTCAATGGGCATGTTTACATTGGAGGATGTAGCTTAGAAGGAGTACTATTATCCCTAACACTTTCCTTTTCTTTCTTCTATTTTTGTTACTGTGAATTTTTTTATCTGAAAAATGAGAGAAAGGGACATATAGCTGTAGGTGGAGCTCAGAAGAAGAACATTGATATAGTGTGTTGTGGCCCTGAGTTCCATCTCAGTACTGCAGAAAAGCAACCATCCCATGGCACCAGCACCATCATTGTAAGTATTAGGTTGTGTAGGACACAGATGTTCCCAGAACTTCCTCCCTGGTTTTAGAGTGGCCCTTCTTAGCCCTTCCTCAGAGGAGCCATCTCTGCAAGTCCAGTGGGGTGGGGTTGTCTTACTTGTCCTAGACTTTTGAGTGGACACTTGGTGCTGTTCTCTTACTTGGTACAGCCTCCAGGATGTCCTCTAGTGTAAGCTGTGCTGAGTGCTCTTTCTCCTGGAGTGCAATATATGTTTAGAACAACTCAGCAATTTAAGGCATGTGCTTGGGCACACACACTGACAAACCCATGTAGCCATAAACCACATTCCAGGAACAATATGGAGTATTAACAGCTTCTGAAGCCATTTCTAGGTTTGCCCTCACCCACTGCCCACCTGCTTTTAGCTTTTTACCTGTTTCTGTTGAAATGTCATAGAAAGGTGCTCCTAGGATGCCTTGGTTTTCATGTATCAGCTGGGGCTGTGAAGTTGGTACTTACTTTACACTTTATGCCTCTGGTTGCTGGGAGACAGTGTCTGATAGGGATGACATACAGGTACTTTACTGGTGGTTGTTTAGGTGGTTTCCAGCATTCAAAGACAGTGAAACTTATGAGAGTTCACAGTTCACTGCATCTGAACCTCCAGAGAGGGAGTAGCTTGCCAAAGTCATGTCTGCTCCCTATCTCTCCCAGCCCTGGTTACTGGTCCCCTGCTGTCACAAGTGGTAGAATGCTCTCACTGTTGTCCTAGCTGGGTTCCCTACTATCAGGTATTTCTTTGCATGTACTTTTTAGCCAAACTATCTTTTAAAACCTTTGCCAATTTAAAAAAAATCTATGGAATGCAGAAATTCTCTATATGATAAGGAAATATTTTCCAGCCTGTGGCCTGTCTTTGTTTTCTTTATGGCATTTTTTTGAAATACAAATGTTTTAAATTTTGATTTGCCAGTTTTTTGTTTGTTTGTTTGTTTTTGTTGTTTGTTTGTTTGTTTGTTTTTTACTGTGATTTATCTGGGTGGCTGCTTCTTTCGTAGGGAACTGAGTGTCTGTTCTTTCTGTTCCTGGGCTGTCTTCACTTCTCCACTTGCACCCTTTTGTTATTCTGTGCTTGATTCCTAAGATTGGGCATTAGTACTTGAGTTTCTGTCTTTTCTTACTGGGGCAGCCAGGCATGGAAAAGGAGAAAGTGGAATGATCTACTCCTCTGCTCTTGATATTTTGATCGTCTAGCTATAATTCAGGCCGTGCTTGTGCTTTCTACCTCTGCTCTCTAGAAGGCCTTTTTGCACCATCTTTGGACCTGGATATGACACCTGCTATGAGGCATGTTGAGGTACTCTCCTCTCCCATGGGTATCCAGTTATCTGGGCCTTGTGCTTCTTCTATCAGTTGTGAGCAAATGAGAGAATAGGCCAACAAAATTTGATCATTGACACTATCATTGACACCAACAGTGTTGAGCCTTCTTCAGCAAGAAAGGTGACAGAGGCCTAGACAGTTATATGAGGGGCTTGAGATAAGACTATGACCAGAGTGCCACTGTGTAAAAAGTTGAGTGAGGAGATTTGCTAGGAGCACAGTCAAGTCACTTCACTCACTCATGGCCCCATCTCATTCCCAGTGTTACTGTAGGTGTTTTGTGTGTGTGTGTGTGTGGGGGGGGGGTGTTCAGAAGGAAGCTGGTGACATACTTCCTCTTGGGACTTACTGGTGTAGGTCAGATAGTGTGCAGCTCCTGATTTTGTGACTGCAGTGAGAAGAATGAGGGGCTTTTAAGATGCAGGGAGGAAAACACTTGAGAGAAAATGATTCAGAGCTGACCGTCTGATCCCTTTACACACCCTAAGGGCAAAATTACTTGAGGTCTTGGCCTGGCTGCTGTGTGGCTGGCTGGCATAGAGAGAGCCTGAGGGGGGGGGGGACACACATATAGATGCACACACAAGCATGAGTACAATTTTGCACACAGCTTTAGCCCTCCCTGAACACCACATGAAAAAAAAAAAAACAACAACAAAACAAACAAAAACAAAAACAAAAAAAACAAAAACAAAAAAACAAAAGATGAACTAGATCCTGTTCTGTTAGGTCACACTTCTAGTGAAAATATTATATTAGGATGAGTTGATTAGAGTTAAATAGTTGCTTCTCCAGCTGGTTGGGATTCTGCCATGGGCATGTCAGCTGCCCTGTTCTGTGTGATTAGGAATTTGAGAAATTGGGCTTATGATGGGTGTAAGTGTCTACATAACACCATCAGGGTGGCCTATGAGCAGGTCTGTAGGGGATTATCTTGGTTATTTTAAATTGAGGCAGCCAGACTTTTCTCTACTGTGAATGGCACCATTCTCTGGGTTTGGATCTTGGATTGTACAAGAGTGGAGAAAATAGCTGGGCGTGGTGGCACACACCTGTAATTCCAACACTCAGGGAGGCAGAGGCAGGTGAGTTTGAGGCCAGCCTGGTCTTACAAAGGGAGTCCAGGCCAGCCAAGGCTACACAAAGAAACCCTGTCTTGAAAAAGAAAAAAAATGGAGAAAGTGAATGAAGCAGTTAATAGTATCTATTAACTGCATGTATCTATTCTCTCTGCTTTTCACTGGATATGATTAGATGACTTGACCTCCTCCACAGTACTGAACTGTAATAAGCCAAATAAACCCTTTCTTCTGTAAAGTTGTTTTTGTCCAATATTTTATCACAGTAGCAGGAAAGGAAAGTAGGAAAGAGATCTCTGTGTTAAATGCCCATTGTAGGTATGGAAATACCTGCTCTGATGCTTTTATAGGGTTAGGGAGGGATCTGCTGAGATGGAGGATGCTGTGATAGGTAGATGTTTCTCCTAGATGCAAACTCTGTGCCAGCTGCTATTGATCTAAGAAAAAAAAAAAAAAAAGGTCTTTGTCTCATTTTTCAGACCTTTGGAGTTTACACAGTGTCCACCAACCATGCAAGAGCCCTCACACTTTAGGTCAGATGCTAGGTAGGATCTTCTCATTTGCTGTGTGTATCTCTTTCCTGGGCAGTCTTGCTGATCCCTCCACCCACGTGTCGGCTGACATCAGGAACCATTTAGGGGTCCTGGGACCCAAGTTCATAGGCAGTATATGTTTGCTCTGAAAAGAGGACAGCTTTCCCCACTGATTATTTTTCAGTGACTCAAATTTTATCTATCTATCTATCTATCTGTCTGTCTGTCTGTCTGTCTGTCTATTTATTTTGCCAAAGTACAGCTTAAGAGGAAAACAATCTGTTCACCTCCTTCCAGGGGTCCTGTTGTAAGCCCTCTACCTTCCCAGCAGCTATGTTGGGAACTAGTGTGTCTTTGTCTGTGCCCTTTCTTTCTTTCTTTCTTTCTTTCTTTCTTTCTTTCTTTCTTTCTTTCTTTCCTTCCTTCCTTCCTTCCTTCCTTCCTTCCTTCCTTCCTTCTTTCCTTCCTGTATTTAAATGATATTTTTAGATTTATTTATTTTATTCTATGTATATCACTTTTTCCTCACATGTATATGATGTATATGCCTGCTGCCCATAGAGGTAAGAAGAAGGCATTCAATAGCCCCTGAACTGGAGTTATAAGTGGCTGTGAGCTACCATATGGGTCCTGGGAATCTAACTTGGGTTCTCTGTAAGAATAAGTGCTCTTAACTTCGGAGCAATCTCTTCAGCCTTGTGCTTCCAGGCACATGGAGGGTTCCCAAGTAGTGGCTTTCTTCTTTTTTCCTGGAATTTCAGCCTGTGCTCTGTATAAAGTTGTCAGAAAGGAACTGCCTGGTGTCCTTGCCTGACTCCTGCCCAGGGTATTCCCTTTCTACCTAGTCTAGCTTGAAGTTACTCTGGGATTGGCAACTAGTTGGCAACAGGGTTTGGATCTGGCCCCAGAGCATCCATGTAAAGGATACCTAATAGCAGAACAGGTGTGGAAGCCCTATGGCCCCAAGGGAGTATATAGCTACTGCTTTAGCCATCTGGGCTACCTCCACTCTTTGGTTTACTCAGGCTACTCATTCCTCTGAAGGGAGCTATGGGCCCGAGTCGCTGAGTGGGATAATTTCCTGCCACCCGGAATCTTGGTGTAGCCCCACAGGGTGGATGAGGCACTTGTATGCAGCAGGCCTTTATGGAAAAGGATGAGGGGTCTTAGGGAGCCTTCCTTCTCCAGCTAGAAAGGTATTGCCCACCATGGTAGTTTTTTAACCTGTGTCACACCAAGAAAAGAGTATGCATTGTCTGGAAGTAAGTAGAACAAAGACTGTCTCACCTTCACTCACTGCCTGAGGCTCTGGGCTCTGGAGGAGTGCCTGCCAGGAGCCGGGGACAAAGGATTCTTCACCCCAGGAGCTCTTGCTCTCTGGCAATGAGCAGGCAGTGTCCCTTCTGCTGGGTGTTACCTCTGATCCTGCAGGCTCTTCATAACTCAGGAAGGAGCAGGGAGCTGCTGCAGTCCCCAGGACTGAGCATAGGATACTGCAGTATGTCACTCTAGATTGCTTTCTGAGGGTCTTTTCCCCAGGCATGCAGTTTGTGAGAAATTGCTTTTACAGCCTGACCAGGTGTGGGACCTGGCATGCCTCTGCTTTTTACAGGCTAAGATTGCATGGCTGATGGAGGCATTATTTACCTGCCTAAGGGGCAGTTAACTGAACTGTCCAATATGTTTAGAAGACACACTTTGCTGGGGACAGCAGGGCACTGAGGTGGCTACTTTGTTGTGGGATCTATGTTCCTAGCCAGGGTGGGTCTGTGGGCCCAGGAGCTTCTCAATCAGGAATTGTCTCAAGTGTGCAAGCTGAATGCAGTTGTACACATGAGAGTGCTTGTTTATGAGCACCTCTTCTGTGGCTAGAGTTTTCTGCATGGGCATCTGCTGCACCTGAATCTGCAGTGATGACATCAGCTTGTTGGTCATTCATGAATGTGAACTACAATCATCTGGATGCTGAGACCTGAGTCTCAGGAGGAAGGCATTGCTCAGCATACTGGTGCAGACCTGTCTCTATCTTTTGTGGGGGTAGGGGAGGACAAGGCCAAACTAAGACTAATGCCTCTACATTGGGATGTCAGTTCATTGGCAGCCTTCTCCTCTTAGGTATCTGAGGGCTTTGACACTACCCTCCAGGTGACTTGTCCAGAATTTAGGTTGCCTTAACTTAGCAGCCCACTGGGCTTCTACCATGCTCCTTCTGGACAGAGTGTGTCATACCGCAGGTAGGGTTACAGAGAGTCCCTGGTTGTTTCTAAGAACTCAGTGTCCTTTGTTGCCTTATATCCATCCCTGTCTCAAAAACTTTCAATTCTCATCTTTTGACTGGTTGTTGGTTGTTTAAAAGGAGATGAATCTCAGTCCTTTTTATTTTGTTCACTGGCTTCCTTCTGCGGACTTTGGTTTGAAAGATGTGCTTGCTGTGCCTGTAGCTCCATGGTTCCCTATGTTCTTAACTGATCTTGCTTAATTGTGGAATCTGAGCTGTGCACACACAGAAAACTGAAGTTTTCTTTTTCTTTTTAATGAGCTTTTTCTTTTCTTTTTTTAAGGTTTATTATTTATATAGTATTCAGCATGCATATATGCATACACACCACAGGAGGGCACTAGATCTCATTTTAGGTGGTTATGAGCCACTGTGTGGTTGCTGGGAATTGAACTCAGGACTTTTGGAAGAGCAGACAATGCTTTTAACTGCTGAGTCACCTCTCCAACCCCATTTTCATTGTTTCACTTCCTGCAGCTGTGTGGTACTTTCCTCTCTACCATCAGGTACTCTCCATATCTGATCCCATGTAGCTTCTCACATCAGACTGGGTCAGGCGGATTTGGTCCTAGGCCCAAATTGCTTTTTTTGACGTCTACATGCTGAGTTGTTTGATGGCAGAGAAAAGCTGGATCTTGAGACCAGAAGAATTCTCTCATAGTTTGTGTTTCCAGTGGCAATCCAGTACAGAGGTGCTTGGGTACTCCCACAACTACAGCCGCATATCTGTTTTTGTTTGTTTTTGAGACAGGGTTTCTCTGTGTAGCCTTGGCTGTCCTGGACTTGCTTTGTAGACCAGGCTGGCCTCAAACTCACAGCAATCTGCCTGTCTCTGCCTTTCTGAGTGCTGAGATTAAAAGCATATGCCATCATGCTCAGCAGCTTTTGCTTTCTAAGTGCTGCCATGTTCTTGCTTAAACCTCTATATGAACAGACAATTCTCTTTTCTCTTGTTAGTGTTTAGCTGTAGAATTACTGGCTTGGTATAATTTTAAAAGAAACTACCCACTGTTTCCCAAATTAATCAGTCCATTTCCTGTCCCTGTCGTGTTGTGTTTCTTTTTTGTGTGCCCTCTCTTTTATCCATCTTGTCATGTATTTGCATTCTGTTTGGCTGGAGCCACTCTGTCTCAGGTAGCATGATATGGGAGTGAAGTGGAGATCTGTGTGTAACATGAACTTCTCAGGAACCAGTCCTGCTAAGCACTCTCTTATGCATAGTGGCCTGTGTCTTAGTTAGGGTTTCTATTGCTGCAATAAAATATTATGACCAAAAACAACTTGGGGAAGAAAGAGTTGTTTTATTTTTTGTTTGTTTGTTTGTTTTTTGTTTTAATCTTACAGCTTGTAGTCAAGTATCATCCATGGAAGTCAGGGTAGGAAATCAAGGAAGGAACTGTTACAGAGACCATGGAGGAGTGCTGCTCATTAATTTGCTCCTCGTAGCTTGCTGCCTGATTTCTTATACCATCCAGGACCTACCCAGGTGCCACCACCCACAATGGGCTGTGTCCTCTCATATCAATTATCAATCAAGAAAATGTCCTACAGGCTAATCCTGTAGAGAGATTTTCTGAATTACGATTCCCTCTTCCCAGATGATCTTAGTTTATGCCAGGTTGACAACAGAACTAGCCAGAACACTGCATGATTCTCTGCCTTTGTACTATGTCTTTTTCAGCTTTTAGCTCTTTTTGAAAACAGATTGCCAGCCGGGTGCACTGGTGCATGCCTGTAATCCCAGCACTCAGGGAGTGCAAAGGCAGGCAGATCTCTGTGAGTTCAAGGGCAGCATGGTTTACAAAAGGAGTCCAGGACAGCCAAGGCTACACAGAGAAACCCTGTCTCAAGAAACAAAAACAAAAAACAAAACAACAACAAACAGGATTGTCTTTTCTTTAAATAATTGAGTTGTAGGTTTCTGTATTTAGTGCAGATACAAGTGTTTTGTTAGGTATGTGCAGCCTGTGGGCTTCCTACTTTGTTCTTTTTTATTTAATGATTGATTTTTAGGCATATGCATGTTTTGCCTGCATGTATGTCTGTGTACCACATGTGTGCGTGGTACCTGTGGAAGCCAGAAGAGGGTATCAGATACCGTAGAACTGAGTTTCAGATGTTTGTGAGCTGCCATATGAATGATAGGAATAGAACCCAGGTGTTTTGGAAGAGCATTCAGTGCTCTTAACCACTGAGCTATCTTTCCATCCCAAGTACGTTCTTTTTTAGTAGCATTAAAAAAAAGTTTGTGTCTGTTTAAATGTTGGTGCGATTCATTTTTTTTTTTTCTCTCTCTCTTAAATTTAGTGCTCTTTATAGTTTGAAAAGCCTTGCCCACTCTGGGCTTGGCAGAGGCATTGCCAAGCTTTGTTTGTGTTTGGTTCTCTGATGCATCTGGGTGTAAGATGGGGCTTACCACTGTTTCTTACCGACACATTCCTTTTTCCACTTAATTATTTCATACCTTTTTCATACCTTTGTTTTGACATAGTTTTCATTTCTCTAGTTCACATGCTCAGGAGAGAAGTGGTTGAGTCATACGGTAATTGTATGTTTAACTTTTTAGAATACCTTCGAACTGTTTGTCGGACTAGTTGGTCATTTTGGATTCCCTCCAATGATGATTAAGGAATGTTCCATGTTCTTTTTTTTAAATTAACTTATTTTTATGTTTATTGGTGTTTGACTGCATGTATGTCTATGTGAGGATGTTGGATCCCCTAGAACACGAGTTAAACACAGTTGTGAGCTGCCATGTGGGTGCTGGGAATTGAACTCAGGTCCTCTGGAAGAACAGTCAGTGCTCTTAACCACTGAGCTATCTCTCCAGCTCCCATGTTCTTATTAGCACCTTATTTTAGCCATTCTAATAGGTGCTGCTGTGATCTGAATACAGTTTGAGTGTGCCTCCCATCCCAGGAGCCTAATGTTGACTTCAAGGCAAAGGTGATTATGATTAGGGCTAGAGAAATTTCACATATTAACACCTTGGATTCAGTCAGCAAAAAGGCAGTTGATAAAAAGCTGGAGAGTTGGCTCGGTGGTTATGAGGACTTGTTGCTCTTCCAGAGGACTGGAGTTTGAGCTCCAGCACTCATAAGGCAGCTCATAACCATCTGTAACTCCAGTTCCAGGGAATCCTGTGCCGCCTTCTGGTCTCTGTAGGTACCAGACATACATGTGGTACAGACATACATGCAGACAAACACCCACACACCTAAAGTAATAAAAATAAGAGGGACTATTTGAGGTGTTTTTGTTGTTGTTGTTGTTGTTTTTGGCAATTGCCAGTTGGGGTCCCCTGATCTTCAGAATTGTAAATTAAACAAGCCCTCTCTTTAAGATTTCCCAGCTTCAGGTTATTCTTAATAGTAAGACAGAATAAAATGATGCAGATTTGAAGTGGCTAGAAGCTGTACTGGATGCCATTTCTTCCATCATCCATACCACACACTGTCAGGCCCTGGTGTTGGCTCCAGAGGATGTTGGGCAAGTGCTTCTTCCCACCCCACATGCCTCAACACTTGCAGAAGCTGCTAGCCCAGATTTCTCCATCTAACTCCATTAGCATATACCACAACCAGAGAAACCTGTGAGAGCATCACACCAATGTCCTGAATAAATCTTTTGATGGTTTTCTGTCCTGATCCCTCCCAGGACTTTAAACCCTGTACCATTTGGCCAGCTTCTTTCTGTTTACCCCATTGCACTCCAGTGATACCCCTTTTGGGTTCTGGCCTTCAGTCTGCTCTTTAGCCACTGCCTTCTCAGTGTCACTAGGGTCTCATTTCACAGTGTGACAGTTTGACTTACATGTTTGTGTGTTTTTGCTCGTTTGAATACTGTTTTTGACTTCTAAAAGTTGACACATAACCTTATGGAGTTCAGTTACTCAGCGTCATTGCCATCTCTGGATTTGTTTGCACTGGCTCTACCCCCACCCCCACCCCCGTCATAGTTTGTATTTTTCTGCTTCTTTACACATACAGCTCTTTTTTTATATACTACTACCAGGAAGTTTTCTTCAAAGACTCAGCTTGTTGTAACCAGACTATCTTCCAGAAGGGCAGGACCAAGCTTCTCAGAACTCACCTGCTCACCTGTGGCTGAACAAGCTTTTTCCTTCCTGAGAGGAGAGAGGCTCTGTATGGTGGAGATCTTGTAGACAGCCCAGCCAAGAGAGCCAGAACTCCTGGCTCAGAGCCAAATCATGTGAGGACTCTTAGTGGGAGGTTAAGAGAGGACCATCTTCTTTCTTCATCCCATTGCCTCTGTCTGACCCTGTCTAACACTCAAGCCTAATTCCTATCTGTTGCTGCGTGGAGAAGTTCTACAGTGTTTATCTCTTGTTTGACAGGAACAAACATGGGAACTTGATTCCCACCCAAACCATAGTGGAGCATGGGGGTAGTACCTCCCTTTCAGTCCATGTTGACTACTCTAACACTATAGTGGAGCCCAGGGTGAAATGGGATGGGAGTTACCACTCACAGGTATTTGCTTTCTGAGCTTGATGGCCTCCCATAAAGAAGGCCTTGGCTACACAATTTGGGTACCCATAAGGTGTTCCAGATACTTCTGCTGCCTCTAGCCCATAGTGGCAGTGGTCCTGGTTGGCAGGCCTGAGGAATAGCCCTATCCAGAAGCCTGTTGACTGCTTTCAAAAAGGTTGCCTGAGACCCACTTGCAGAGTAGCAGTAGCTTATGTGCACTCTGCAGGAACCCTAATGGCCTGTTGATCCCTGTCCTGAGTGTGCTTGATGAAGAAGCCTTACCTGCCTGCTGGTTTGCAGGCTTTATTCATCAGGGCCATGTTCAGCCCTAGGTTTTGGTGGCAAGGGAGAGCCTCCAGGTGTGACTTGGACCTCTCTGATAGGCCCTTCCCACTGCTGGGTCTGCCCTGTCTCCTCCCTTCTGGCCTAGCTGACTCCACCCTGCCCTGCCAGCTCTTCACCACTTTGAAAAAGCAGTTCAGGCACTCCCCTATTTCACCCAGCCTGGGCGGCCCTTACTGTGTAAAGGGAGCAGCTGTTTGTCTCTGCACAATCCTCATTGGCCTAGAGCTAGGGCGGAGGGCACTTCCGAGGGAAGGAGCCCAGTGCTGCATTGCCTGGACTCCACTTTCCCTCACCAGCTCTGTAATCCCCACATCATGTTTGGAGAGCACTGTGGTCTCCCTTCAGAGCGAACACTGCTCAGCCACCCCACCAAAACTGGACTTCACTGCAAAATGGTGCTTCAGGCCGTCAGCAAAGTGCTCAGGTAACAGCCTGACCAAAGGCAGTCTGTCTGGGATGTGGTTGGCTGTGGCCTGATTGCCTTCTCAGTAAAGCAGCCTGTTGTGCTGTGCTGGGCCTGCAATGGGTGGGTGTGACATCCTTGGCCTTCGTGCTGGGGTAATTGATGCAGCTTAGCCAGTCTAACAGCTGAGCTCACTGCGTGCTACCCAGGAGCAGCCAGCCGTCTGCACTGTAACTTTGCTATGTGCTCCTTGACTGTCAGACAGGAGTCCTATCTTGCTCTCTTGGGAGACTGATGTATAATGAATGGCTGTTATCACCAGCAAATGTATCTGGGCTCATGTGTGTGTGTGTTTTTTTTTTGTTTTTTTTTTTTTTTTTTTTTGGGGGGGGGGGGCAATGGCTGTCTCTTGAGCATGGGCCCTGGCTACCCAAGGCAAGGATGTCCTGGAGCTTGTCCTTGAATGTCCAGAGAAGTGACATGGTGTATCCTAGGTGCCTGTCGTATGTTAGCTGCTACTGGGGTGTTGCCAGGAATGCTTTTAGACTTTCTTGACCTGCCGTGGTGCTCTTTCTCCAAGTCTGTGATATGTGTGGAATGAAGTGGATGGGTGTACATGACTTGCTGGTAGGGTGCCAATTTCAAAGCAACTTGGGGCTGTGCTTCTCAGCCATGAGGGAAGAGGCACTGCCTTTTGGAGTCTAGTCAGTTTTTCTTCAGTGCAGGAATCTTGTGTTTGCCTTTTAACTCAATGGGCCACTGTCATCCATCTTTTCCTTCCTTCCTTCCTTCCTTCCTTCCTTCCTTCCTTCCTTCCTTTCTTTCTTCCTCCCTCTCTCCCCTTTTCTTTTCCTTCTCCCTTCCCTCGCTCCCCTTTTCTTTTCCTTCTTCCTTCCCTCTTCTCTCTCTCTTTCTTTGAGACACAGTCTCATCATGTAGCCTTGGCTCTCTTGGAATTCACTATGTAGACCAGGCTGCCTCTGCCTACTGAGTGCTAGGATTAAAGATGTGTGCCACTATGCCCCACAGGACCATTATTAATTAAAATGAAAGTAAATAGCATTTGAGTTTCCAATGCCTCTTTTAACTGTGAACTCCCAGAGCACAACTCTTGGTGAGGCTTTGACATGAATCCAGCCTGTGATAGCCCCTTGCAAGTGGCTAGTGAGTTCTAGGATGTATGTCTCTGTGCACCTGTCTGTCCCTGGTCACCTCTGACCCTACCTGCTCCTCTGGGCCATTGCAACTGCATCATTACCTGAGCATCTGGACAGGGTATGTCCACAGGGGAGAGCAGGACTTGTCGATTTCAATGTAAAGATGTGAAATTATGGAAGAATGTCAGCAATGTGGCAGCATCATCTGCTCTACTTTGGAATGTGATTGATGGCAGTACATAAAGGACCACACACATGCTTATGTGTGCATTTCTGCATATCTGTGATAACAGATACCAACATCAGTTCTAGGGAAGCTAAAGAATGGTACTCACCTGCCAGTGACTCCTAGCTGCCTACACTGAGGGAGGTCCCATTGAAAGATACCTTAGCTTGGCCCTCCTGAGGATCATACTGAGTTCAGTGAGGATAAGTGGGTACTGTCTAGTAGGCATACCTCAGCTCTGATGTATCTGTCTCCTACTGCCTTGTTCTCCAGCTGAGTGGGTCTTTTATTGGGTCAGGGGCATTGGTGAAAATGTGCCTTTCCTGTGGGTACTCACCTTTCTGGATTGGGGTAACAGATACTCTTAAGAGAGAGCTCCAGTGACACTCTCCACTGCTTCTGACCAGCTCAACCTGTGTAGTATAGTGGTGCTGAGGGATAAGATGGGGATGGTGGGGTCTTCCCATCTTGGCCTCTGAGGCATTAAACAGTGGAGTTAGTAAGGTTCCAGTTATGGGCTTCCAGTATTAGAACTTTTTAGACCACACAGAGACCTAGGCTCTGATAGATGCTGCAGAAGGGATGGTAACCAGGGGTGAGTATACTCACAGTCCAGTGGGGGGTACCCATTCGCTGAAGGGCTGGGGAGAGCCTGGGAGTATTTGGCTGGGTTGTGAGGACCATGCTAGCTTGTGCCTTGTTGTCATAGGAGCTCTACAGTAATGGGAAAAGAGGTCATTATATGCTTAAAGTTAGTGCTTTGAGTAGACTGGCATGGATACTTGTCCTGACCAGAAGTATGCTTCTAGCTGCACTTTGTCTGAATAGTAGTGTTTTACAGACCTGGTATGGGAGGGCTTATGTCATTAAGCTCCTCATGCCCCTGTCTGTTTGCCATAAGCCCTGTTTGTTAATATTCATCTCTCCAGTGCTGTTCCCTAGCACTTCAATGTTAGCATCTCCTTCCTTAATGTTAACCCCCGGCCTCTAGAGGTTAACTTCTAGTCCCTCATTGCTAAATTCATACTCCATCTGGCCCCTCACTGTTAACCCAGCTGGGACTGTTGAGGCGGCAGAGTGGGAAGAGTGTTCTCTCTTTCTCTAGAGGCCTGAGATATCCATATTCAGCGTTCTTTACTTTCTTGGAGTGATATACTTTGCCTCAACACTCTTGGAGGCCCTCTCCACCAGCCTTAAGTTTTCTTAAGCCCTTTATTCCTTAACTTGCCACAAATGCCTCCTCCAAGTCTGAGCATCCCTCTCCTAGAGTGCTTTCTTTGCTTTGTTGGGCCATCTATGTTGGGTCAGAGGCTAGGGAACCCATGGTGGAGTTCCAAATTGGGACTTGTGGGGATGATGCGGGCTAAGCATTACTGCAGGGCAAGAGCAGATGCCAACATAGTATCTTACCATCCTGGTTCCAGAAAGATCAGGATCCAGCCTGCCTCCCACCACAATACCCAGAGCCACCCCAGACTCATGCTTGATACCATTCTTATTACAAAGATTGATTCTTTTTAATTCTGCAAATTTCTGTTGCTCCTCAGAGATCAGACTGTCAACCAGGATTGACTTATACCTGGTGCTGCGGATACCAAAGGGTCCAGTGTTACGGGATGTGCCAGCTAGAATAGAAGATGTGACATTTGATAGATGGGATCTTAGAGAACTAGGGGGAAGGGAATTTGCTGTGTGGGCAGGGCGGATAGAGCATTATGACAGCAGAGACACTGAAGCAGGGAGAAGGAAGTTAAGGCCAGGTGGATGTGTGGGAGGCAAGAAGAAGGTGATTCTAGTAGAGCCTGGATGCTTCTAAAGTAGGCATTTTACTTTTGAGTAGGACCCTTGCTTATTGGGGACCACACTCTTCCTCATTGTTGTGGCCTTTGTTTTGGGGGTGTCTTCCCAGGAGCTCATAGCAGCTCTGTGACCTAGACCCTGTATTACAGTCTCTGTGCTGCCGCTCAAGGCCTTGTCTACATAGTCCTCCCTCCACATGAGTCACAACTGGTGAATGGTATAAGGGAAGCTGGAAGTGCCTGTGATCTCAGGCAAGTATACAGGCATGGCCAGCCACTGATGACATGGTCTCTTCAGCTTGCCTCAGAGCCTGGGAAGATGTTTGTTTGCTCGTCCTACCAGGTGAAAACAGAGACACTGGCAAAGGAGCTAGAACTGGTCCTCTAGATGAGTCTAGTACTCTGGCTAAGCCCTCCTTCCCCCAGGGAAAGGAAAGAAATTGGGAGTTTGAGGCTTTTGATGTCCTGCAGAGGGCTTTACACTAGCAACTATCATATTCTGACCTCAAGTAGAACATAAGCCCTGAGCTGCCTCTTGTTCCTCTTGCCTGAGTAAGGGCTCTGTGACTAGGACTGAGAAACTTAGGTTGGCAGGAGAGTGTCCCAGACTGCACTATGCTCAATGACTTAGGTTGGCCCTATTTGATGAGGACAGCAGCTAAATGGGGATATGACTTAAACGGGAAAGGCTTGGGGCCTGGTGTGCACATGATGGTGTCTAGCATTGCATCTACTTGCTGCCTTTTGATTTCACCATAAGCCCCTGTGGCCCATTACAGAGGAAGGCAGGCCTTCCAGGAACTATTTTTCCCTACCAGGTTGGGGAGTAGCTTCTGCCTGGAGGAATTTCCTCATGACTATGAGTGGGAGTAAGGGCAGGATGCTGTTCATAGGACATCCTCCCTGAATGGGTCCTGAACTGTGCTCAGGAGCCATGGTGATGGCTGGTTCCAGCCCTCTTCCTAGTTGTCCTGTTTTTACTCCCTTTAGTTTGCAGGTCAAGCCACAGAGCATGGAAATGGTTTGACAGCTTGGCCCTCACCAGTCCCCTGCTCTGTAGTCTTGGTTTCCAGGACAGGATACACAGAAGACAGAAGATAACTTGGTAGTCTCAAGGAAAACCTACCCGTTAAGGACACTACAGGCTTGCTATCTAGCTATTAGAGCGGTGGGTCTCTGCTTTCTGACTGAATAATAGGTGAACTCAGCACACATCAGTAGTGGAAGACAAGCATTCAGAGAAGTGAGGAAGACAGGGAGTGGGTATGGCCCAAAGACATTGGCAGAGCCCTCCTGGGGCTTGTGCACAACCATTAGAGAGGCTGAAGCCTACACTGCTGTGCTGCAAGGCCCAAAAACTCATGCCAGGGGCCTTGAAGTACCCTCTTTCTGTAGTTTCAGCCCTAACAGACTTCTGTGCTGTTTCCCTTGGAGCCTATGCTATGCCAGGAGCCTAAAGGCTGGGTTGTGCCCTGCCCTGTCCTCTGCCTGGTTCTGGCTGCTTTTGGCCCTGCCCTGTAGGCCAAGCACACATCGCCTTTTAAGGCTAAGCTCTGCCATGAGAAGCTGAAAGGAAAACATTTCCCTGGCATTCAGGGAACATTCTTCTTTCCTCTTTCTCTTAAATAAACCATCAGCAACCTTTCAAAGCACAAGAAAGGAAAAAATAGGTCACAGTCAGAAAGACCTTTCACCCCACCCCCATGTAGCCTCTCAGGGCTATGGAAGACAGGACTCAGAGCCAAGGCAGGCTGCCTCCTGATACCATGCATGGTAGCTGGCCTAATTGTGTTCTTAGATCAAAAGGATAGGTATATAGCTGGTACCCTGGCCTGAGGCCTACATTTTGCTTCATCTGGACAGCAGGGCTAACCTGGAGTGGGCATGGTGGGAGTCTGAGCCAAAGGCCACCTCCTGTACCACCACCCTCGTCCTCCTGTTCGCAAGGATGCTGTGACCCTAGAAGTCATTCCTTTAACACACTATTCTTCCCTGCTGGGTGCTCTGGCTGTCTCTTACCCCATGGAGCAAGATGGTCACTCCTAAGGAAACTGCTTCTGGGACAGAGTACCCTGCCTCTGCTGGATCTGCTCATCCCCTCACTCCCCTGGTCTGTTGGAGGCCCTGCAATTGGTTGCCTTACTAGAGAAGGTCAAACTGTGTTCCTTTACTCAATCCACCAACTGTCCAGCAACCCCTCAGAATGCCATACTGAGAGTTTCTGGTCACAAGGTTTCATGCCAGTATCAATTTATGTTACATTTTAAAAGTCAGAATGTTCACCACTGAAGAATTCATTTGATTATGTGAGGCTAAGACTTAGTTTTGCTATGGGAACATTCATTGTACTTCTCGGACTTTTCACCCAGTACTCTCATCCTGAGCCTGAACATGTCAGACACATATGGGAGCCAGGTGGCAGTTCAGAGATTGGTAGAGGCTCCTTTGTTTCTATCATTGTGTGGTCAGCGCCTAGAAGGGCCTCAGATCCAGTGTGTTGGCCTCACATGACCAGCCAAGAACATCTGCAGGCTCCTTCACTTGATTGCCTTGAGGAGCTCACCAGGCAGACTTCAAGTCCAAAAGTCTTTCTGACCAGGCACCGACTTAGCCACAGCAGAATCATCTTTTCTAGTGGGCTAGCATCCCGTAGAGAACTCAGGCCAGGTAGTCTCTAACACTGGGGCACTGTGGGTCTCTTCTCTTAAGGGGCACATCCCATCCCAGTGCCCCTTGGTGAAGTTTGTTTACCAAGAGCCAAAAGCACACAAACTCAGTGCTGCCACCAGTGTTTGAGAAGTACCTGGCCTGGAGGAATTGAGCATATGTACAATTGGGTTGTGTCACTCCATGGATTTAGGATCTCAATTCAAATGAAAACAATACATACGTTTGTTGTTTTAAAGTGGTAGAGGAATTTTAATTCAGAACGTGGCTGTTCTGACAAGAGATCACATCCAAAGGCCTTCTAAGTTTGTGTGATCTTTTTGGAATACAGGCCTTTAATCCAGGAGACAGAGGCAAGCAGTTTTGAGTTCAAGGTCAGCCTGGTATAGAACAAATTTCAGGTAAAGAAAAGCTTAGATCCAGCCACGGCGGTACATGCCTTTAATCCCAAGCAATGAAGGTAAAGTTAGTTTGTAAAGGGAAGCACCCTTGTTTGAAAGTGATGTCTAGTTGAGTGACAGAAAAGGTGAGAAAGCAGAGAAGATTTGACAGACTAGGATACACCCAACTCTCACAAGAAGAAAAAAGGGAAGCTACTTAAGGTGCAATGTAGAGTGAGAAGAGGCAGTTTTACCAAGACAGTAAGAGACAGGCTGCAGAGAGAGAGAACTCAGGTGGAAGATCACATGAGCCAGAGAATGAAGAGGAGCCAGGTTAGAGCTGAGCTAGTTTGAGGCCAAAAAGCAGTTCAGAGGCCAAGAGAAAAACCAGATTGAATAAATCAGTTGGGAGAGGAGTTTGAGCCAGAACAGCTGAGTTGAACCAGCCGGTCCAGAGCTCAGTAAGAACAAGAAAGGTTGAGCTTATAAAAGCAGTAAGTCTCAGATGCTGAAAACGTTCTAGGCCTACGTTAGCAGAAGGAGGCAGTACGCCTTCCAGACAACATTTGAAACAGGTGAATGAAAGTTCCTTTTATGAAAATAGACTTAATAAACTCACAGTGTGTTAACAGAGCACATAATTTTATTAAAAAAAAAAAAAACTTTTCAAAACAAGGAAGAAGTGAAGAGTCCTGTGCATCCTGACATGTGAGGAGGCTGGGTTCTTTTAGTGCCTCTGCTTTTACATGGGAACTAGTGGAAGGAGTCTCAGTACTGAGGCAGGGCCTTAACCCTGAGGGTTGTTTTCTCTTGTTCACTCCATGAAGAGTGACAAGGTGAGAGTGTTGTGCCCTGGCTGGGTATGCTTACACCCCAGTGAGAGTATGCTAATTAGTAGTAGAGGGCATTAGCAAGACTTAACAGAGGAGCTAGCCCTCTATTGGGGAAAGTACTCTGTTCTTGGAGTGCCCTCTGTAGGTTGGCAACCTGGTACCTCCCATTGGTAGTCCTTCCTCTGAAGCTTTGATGGTAGCTGTGCTGCACCCTCCTGGAACTGGCCTGTCTGGGAAGTAGAACCTTGGTGTGGTCTCTGGGGTCCTCTGCCTAGGAAGGCCCTTGTGTAAATGTTACAGCTCTGAGGGAAAGGGTTCCCTAATGCAAGTGTTACAGCTTTGAGGGGAAAGTATCCTGGCAGTTGGGATCCAAGGAATACCAGTGTCATACTGCACTACAAACCAACCACAAAAGATTTACTGGGAAAGATACAAGAGGGTGGCTGCCCCTGCTTAGGTTAGAAGCAGCAAAGAGCTGAACTGGGGTGGAGGGGGGATGTAGGCTTATATAGGGCAGTGGTTTTCAACCTGTGGGTCACATATCAGATATTTATATTGCAGTTCATAACAGTAGCAAAATTATAGTTATAAAGTAATAGTTATGAGGAAGCAATGAAATAGTTTTATGATTGGGGGTGGTTTACCATAACATAAAGAAAGGGTCAAAGCATTAGGAAGGTTGAGAACCATTGATACAGGATTTCTTGGGGGTGGAACTTTCCAGGGTGGGGATTGTTGGGATTTCAAGTCCTGAGTTTAAGGTGAACTCAGGGAATGGTGGGTTTTGAGCTCAGGGGTTGGTAGAATTTCAAGCCCTGAGTTTGGGCTTTTTACTCTGTAGGGCAGAGCTTAGCCACCTAACAACAGAGAGAGATGACCTTTGTCTTTTCCTTGAGGAGTAAGGCTGCTTTTATGTCAACCAGTTGGGTTTAGTAAAAAACAATAAGACTTGACAACTCCAGAAAGAAACAGCTCCATTCTTATGGCCAGTGGATCCTTGACAGTCCTATATGGAATTAGATATTGCCCTTCTTAACCCTGATTCTCCTCCTCTTCTTAACTCTATTAGTCACACCCTGCCTTATAAACTTGTCTACATGTTTTCAACAACAGATCCCAAAGATTTCTAACCAGACTGCTTCCCCACCCCCAAGTCAGGGTTTCTCTATGTAGAACTGCCTGTCTTTGATGTGATTAAAGAAGTGTACAACCACTGACTGGCTTCTTCTTCCCCCCCCCCTTTCTTTTAAAAGATTTATCTATCTATCTATCTATCTATCTATCTATCTATCTATCTATCTATCCATCCATCTATTTATTTTACAGCATCCTGCTGTCTCTAGGGGCTGAGTCTGGCCATTATGGCCATTAGAGTGTTCTGTGAGTAGAGCTTGGAGATCCTCAAAGGTGGGGCCGGGGTACTTGCACCCCTTTGAGGGGCTTACATTTCTCCCTTTTTATTTACTATTGATAAACAATCAGGTCAGGAAAGGAGGATAATGTTCTCATTAGACTACTTCCTATTAAAAGGGGGCATTGGAGTATTTGGGGCAAGTATGATCTTCACTGTCAGAGTATAATCCAGGAGTTGCAGGCCTCTGGTTTCCTAGCTAGGAGCCAATAATCTGTAATAGCAACTGATTAAAAGTCTGGTTAGAAGCTAGTCAGTGGAGGGCCTGGAGAGATGGCTCAGAGCTTAAGAGCACTGGCTGTTCTTCCAAAGGTCCTAAGTTCAATTCCCAGCAACCACATGGTGGCTCAAAACCATCTATAGTGAGATCTGGAGCCTTCTTCCTGCACACAGGCACACACACTGGCAGAATGCTGTATAATAAACAAACAAACAAATAAGTCTTTTAAAAGAAATGGGGGGGGGGAAAAAAAAAAGAAGAAGCCAGTCAGTGGTTGTACACTTCTTTAATCACATCAGAGACAGGCAGTTCTACATAGAGAAACCCTGACTTGGGGGTGGGGAAGCAGTCTGGTTAGAAATCTTTGGGATCTGTTGTTGAAAACATGTAGACAAGTTTATAAGGCAGGGTGTGACTAATAGAGTTAAGAAGAGGAGGAGAATCAGGGTTAAGAAGGGCAATATCTAATTCCATATAGGACTGTCAAGGATCCACTGGCCATAGGAATGGAGCTGTTTCTTTCTGGAGTTGTCAAGTCTTATTGTTTTTTACTAAACCCAACTGGTTGACATAAAAGCAGCCTTACTCCTCAAGGAAAAGACAAAGGTCATCTCTCTCTGTTGTTAGTAGATTTAATCCTCACTGACCTTGTTGCACTAAGGTGGCCAGTGAGTCTGTTTGGCCCTGGAAGGTGAGGCTGCTCTGAGCCACCCATTGGAGATACTGGATGAACTTAGAGGAAATTTGATGGTAAATATCTAAGGAAGTAGTCAGTCCCAAATTCCAGTGGCAATGCCAGTGGTTATACCCAGTAATTCAAGAAAGGGTGGGACCTAAATTATACTCATGATGGTTGCTGCTGTAAACCCTGTGATGGGAACTGGCAGAGCTTCTTCCCAGGGTATACAATCCCTTGTTTTGGAAAAAGGAACACCAAGACACAAGTCCTGGACCAGCCAGTGGGTAGCCAGCTCTTAACTTAAGTGCTGCAAAGAATCAAGGCATTGTAAATGTTTGGACATAGGGCCTGGGTGGTAGTGCTAAGGGCTAAGATACTGCAGTCTGTACTGTGGCCACAAAGCATGTTCCTGAGGAGTTAAGACAGTTTGTGATACCGAAAAGAGAAGTGTGAAAGATATAAAGGGTGGTGTGCTGTTTGGCTTAGAGCAGTTAATAGACAGCCAGGTGAGAGTCTAATAAGCCAGTGGGCAAGGGCACAGATGGTGATTAAGGAGGGACACACAACCAACATTCTTCAAAGCAGGCAGATCATTATTCAGTAGCTGATGTGTGGAGGCTAAGGTCTAAAACAAGAGATGCTGTGATAGGGAGGTGAGATCGATATCATCTGAAAGGGGTCTAAGGACCTTTGAGACCACTTCTTCTAGCATGTTTGTACCTAGGGGTTGAAAGAGTGGGATGTGTACCCTTCCTTGACTGTGCCTGATGGATGACTATGATAAATGCTAAAGTAAAGTTTACCAATGACCCCTGTCCCCCATCTGGAATGCCATGGGTCCTTAATTAGGATATAAAAGATCCCCCATTCTGCATAAAAGGCAGAGCACCTTCCTGAATATGCATCATGTCTCCTACAAAACCAAGAAGTCTCTGATCACCGTTGACAGTAATCTCTAGTTTAATCATAGAGAAAGTAAGCATTGAGGACAGGTGTTTTAGAAGTTGATTTTGGTGTTACAGGGAAAGGTATCTCCTTTTGGCAACCTGCTGCTAAGACCCCACCATATGGGTGGTCTGGTTGAACTGCTGAGTATAGGTTTCCTGAACCACTGAAATCATAGTATAACAATAACATAGAGGAGGAAAGAAATCTGAAACATTGTTCATTATCTTAACTCACTTTCTTAGATCTTCAGAGCTTTCTTAAGATTTTACATCCTTAGACCTTTGTACACTTTTTTTAAGACCCTCAGAACTTACTTAAGCTTTTACATTCCCAGAGCTTTATAATACTTTCTTAGACTCTTATAATACTTTCTTAGACTTTCTTAGCCTTTGGAAAAGCAGCTTTTTGGAAGTGGTTTATGCTTCAGGCACCAGGTGCTGCCCCCTGCTGTCACAGCTGTGTTGCAGCACAGGTCCACAGTGCTATTCACCAGGAATTCTGTAGGGTCTTGACCATTTGGATTGGCCTGTGGTAGCATAGCCACCCAATTGCCCAGAGAAGTCTGGCCTTTGGTGACTCTCTCCTTGCTTGCATCTGACTTAATTAGCCCAATATGGAGAGTCCTTCTCTGTGGTTTGGGCCAAGGTGTGACATGTAATCATGCCATCCTTTCTTTCTTGGCAGGAAGTCTAAAGCTAAGCCAAACGGCAAGAAACCTGCTGCAGAGGAGAAGAAGGTGTACCTGGAGCCGGAGCACACCAAGTCCAGGATCACTGACTTTGAGTTCAAGGAGCTGGTAGTGCTGCCCCGGGAGATCGACCTCAACGAGTGGCTGGCCAGCAACAGTGCGTGCGGGTGGGGAGGCGGGTGCAGCAGCTGCAGGGCAGGGAGCCTCCCCCGATCTCCAAGTACCCCCAGAGCAGTGGTCAGTGGACAGGCTGAACTCAGCTGAACCCGCTCCCTGTCACGCCAGCTGGAGAAGGGGTGTTTACTCACCTGGCCCTTTGCTTCTCTTCCAGCAACAACATTTTTTCACCACATCAACCTGCAGTATAGCACAATCTCAGAATTTTGCACAGGAGAGACGTGTCAGACAATGGCTGTGTGCAACACGTGAGTAGCAGCCTGGCCATAGCACCTATTGGGAGTGTGGGATGGGCTGTGGTTGGCCTTGCTGTCTGGGCTACCAGCTTCTCAGACTACATTCTCACCTGGGTTCTGAGCACCATCTCAGGCTAGGCAGAATCTTCTGTACCTGAGGGGCCAGGTGCCCATCATAAGTATCTCTATTGTATGCCGTCAGAGGCCAGAGGCAGACAATGCTTAAATGATCCTGGAGCCTGCCAAGTGCTCAGTGGCCTGGGAGCTGCAGAGTTAAGTGAGCAGGCTCATTCTACTAGTAGAGATGGCTTATGGACAGGTCTAGTGCTGACAGCTCTCTTCTGGGTGTATGTATGCATTTAGTGCTGTATGCAGATATCTTCAAGGGCTCCAAGATACCTCACTTTGCTTTGCACATAGGAAAGCCATTGTGTGGCACGTGTTTGCCAGCAGCCCTGGGTTGATGGAAGGAATGGCTGTGCTAGTAAAGGAAGAAGGCTGGATGTGGCCAAGGAAATGGAAGATCTTCCATGATGGCTTCTTGTCATTAAGATGCTGTGGACTCATGGAAGTGTGTGTGTGTGTGTGTGTGTGTGTGTGTGTGTGTGTGTGTGTGATTGTGATGTAGTGTAGTGTACACTCAAGCAGTCCTCACTGTAGGTACAACTCTCCCCAGACAAATGAGTTCTATTCTCAAGAGTCTGCTGTAAATCCTAGTACACCAGATGACAGGAGTCCCTTCTGCCTTAACCAGCTAGGCCAACTCATATACCTGTAGTGGCTACAGCTCAGTGTCTGGCATTGTAAGGGAACAGAGCCAGCTCTCTGTTCCCCAGGCGGATCAGGTGTCCGCTAAGCATTGCCAGGGAAATTGAGGTACCCTTTTGAGAATAAGCTTGGTACAGAGATATGGCTTCTAAAGGACAGACTCATGACATATTCTGAGGTAGCACTTGAAAGTGTATGTGAAGCCTAGACAATGTCAAATAGCATGGTACCCTCCCTGGCTTCTCCCATGTGTCTTTCTGAATTTGTTTGGAAGAAGCTTTCTCAAAAGTATAGTAAAGTACAGACCTGCATATGGTATATGCTGGAGAGCCTGGCTACCTAAGCCTTTTGCTCACTTTGTATCACTTGATGATTCCTACTATAATCCTCTTGCAGTAATCATGTGAGACCAAGGGATTTTGGAAACTCAAAACTAGTTTGAAAGAAAAAGGGAACTAGTCAGAAATCCACAGAACTTTTTCTCTGTGCCCTGGAGGTTTGTCTAGGTGGAGAAGAGTCTGTACTAGGCTAGGTCTCGTTTCCTTCCTTGCAGCACCTGCAGGATGACCCCAAAAGGCCAGCATTAGGATCCATGGGGCCAAGACATATTTAGAAACCTGGCCAAACAGGTCCCTCAGAGACACCCCTTTACATTAGCAGAGCTGAGTGAACCCTTAAGGACTGATCTGTGAACTAGCCCAGACACCAAGCATAGTACAGGCCCCATGACATCTCCTGGGCAGTGCTGTAAGCCCCCCCTTTCTCAGGTGCTACAGGGAAGAAGTATTACTTCACACTCCACATTTAGCAGCCATGCACTTCAGGAGCACAATTAAATGGACCACTGCAAGCTCTCTGACCTTTTGCAGGAGAGTTCCAACCAGTCCTTCAGCTGTGTGGCAGCACAAAAGAAGAGTCACAGTAACTGGAAAAATATAGACTCTTCTCAGGAGCACTCAGAAGGTATTTGAGAGTGAAATGAAGTATAGTCTGACACATTCTCAGGATTCAGAGAAGAGACATGTGAGCCTTGGTGGTGAGAATAAAGAGGTGCCCATATTCTGTTGGTGACCAACTTTCCCTAGATGATGCCAAACTCAGAGTGAAATCTTGAGCATGAAAAGCCAAGTATGTGCTTTGAAATTCTTTAAGCAATTAAAAAATGATACAAAAACATACAGTCAGAACCATAATGGGTAAATTGAAATGGAATAGTTAAAAAAAGGTGGAGGGATTATAGCCCCAAATAGAGCAAAACCACAGAAGAATAAAGATTGAAGAAAAAAAAAGCAGAAAACCAACAATGGTGATTGAAATCCAGCAGATAGGTGACTGCCACAATGAGAGTCTCCAAGAGATTTTTATGAAAATATTCTTGTAGAACTAAACTGAACTTCCCTAAGAGAAAAACACTCACCATCGTCTGTCTGACTGCCATAACCAAATGACCATGATGGAGGCAACTGAACAGCACTGGTATATATCTTGTGGACTACAAGTTCAGATCCAGGTTTGGAGTCTGAGAAGAGCTTCTTGGTTCATGGACAGCCACTCTTTTTGAAAGGCATGAGCACTGGTCATGAGAGCTTTACCATAATGGCATGATCACTAAGTCCACATCTTAATACCATGACCTTGGGAGTGAGGATTTGTTTTAGGGTTTTGAGGGACTTAGATACACCAAAGTGTTCATTTATTGTTTGATTGACTAATTGATTTATGCTGAAGCTCAAAACCTTATGCCTGCTAGCAGGTGCTCTGCTACCAAGCCACATCCCAGCCCTGTTTAAAGTTCTATGAGAGATAGAATTCTACCATGTTGTCTAAGCTGACCTGGAGCAGGCATCCTTCTGTCTTTATCTGCCAAGTAGCTGAGATCACAGGTGTACTCTACCTACTTACTCCTGGCTCAAAATGGCACTTGAAATGTTGTAAAATGGGAAAGTTACAGTACAAGATGACAAACCTAGAAAAACACTACCAAATGAAAGCTCAAGTAGCTGTGTTTTATAGCAGCAGATACTCAAAGTCAGCCAGGTTGCAAAAGGAAGTTGTGAGTTGAGAAGGGCTGCTCCTCAGGCCTGTGGAGTTCCTCAGTGCCTGTTGCCAGATGGCAGAGCTTCACAAAGCAAACTACCAGCTGCAGGGGGAAGGGCAAGGGGACAGAGGCTGAGGTGCCATTTAAGGACATTCCATCTCAGCAGCAAAATGAATCTTATTTTCAACTTCATAAGGAGTGCTTATGAAACAAGATGCTGTTCTGGCTCTCCAAAGAGCTCTTGACAACTTTTAAAGAGTTGAACTCATATTAAGTAAGTTATCTGATCATTGTGGAGTTATAATGGGAATCAGTGTGAGAGATATAACAGACAATTTTCCAAATACTTTGGAACCAGTGCATTCCTGAGTAATCCGTAAATTAAGGAAAAAAAAAAAAATCTCAAGGCCAATGAGAAGTTTGAACTAAACACAAGTTGAAATGCAAAATGTATCAAAATTTGTGAGACACAGCCAAATGTGGTAACTCATATCTGTAATCCCAGCACTTGGGAAGTTGAGGCAGGAGAATTGCCAGTCCTGACAACAGAGAAAACCTAAAAAAATTGAGAGAGACAGAGACAGACAAAGAAGAATTTGTGGGCTGTAGCTGCATCAAGGTGGTGAGAGCAGTTTATAATACCAAGTGTACATTTCAGACAGAGACCTCATAGTAAAACCAAAACCAATCCAAGTGGACAGAAGAAAGGAAATCATAAAACAAGAGTGAAAATCACTGAAGTTGAGATCTAGAAACTATAAGGAAAATATCTGTTTGCTTGGAAAGAGTAATAAAGTTAATAAGCCTTAGCAAGACACAAAGATAGAGAGAAGATAGGAATTATGAACATAAGACATTAGAATAGTTCACAATGAATTCAACAGAGGTAGTTAGGAAACTGCAGGATCCTCTTCAAATGTTACCCAGCTAGCATGAAATCAACTGTTCTTTGGAGAAGAAAACTCAAGGGCTTATCTAGTTCAGTAAGACAGAGAGAAGGATTGAAAAGCCGACATCAGAAAAGAAAAAAATAATCAGCTATATATCTTCTCAGAGAACACACTGTGAAACACTGAAGGAGCAACAAAATAAATTCTAGAAGACCAGCATACAGAAACAGTCAAAGGCCTGTGTGCTAGCTGTATATGATTAAAAACCTAACCAGTCAAGCAGAACCATTGATAATAGCTCCAGAGGCATCAAAATGCTTAGGTATAAACAGCATTCACAGGACTATATTTGTGGAAACCACAAAAGTTCGGGATAGAGAGTTAAAGATAGCACACAAACAGCTATACTATGTTCATGGATTGGAAGACAGTAGCTTAACATAGAGCTCTATGCTGAACGAACCTCTGGCTTAGTTTGTTCTCAGTTAAAAACTCCATCAGAGTTATTACCTACTAGATGAGTGTGCTTTGGAATTTAAATGGAAGGGGTAGCTAGGGTAGCCGCAACAACTGGAGGAGACCCACAGTCTGAAGATAAACTGTTAAGCCACAGTTACAAGACAGTGTGCTGTTGACCAAATGTAAGATACAAGTTAGTGGGCCAGAGCACAGTCCAGAAGGAAACTCAAAAACAGTCTTAATTTCTGATGAAGTGGCCAATGAAACTATAGAAAGGACAGTTTTGTTTTGTTTCCCAACAACTGCTGCTGTGAAATGCAACATTACACGGAGGAAACGAAAAGTACCTGAACTTTAAGCCTCATATCTGATACAGAAATGGGAAAATATAAGGCTTTTAGAGGATAGGAAGAAATCTCTATGACCTAGTATTAGGTTGAATATTATATCAAAGGAGTGGCCCACTGATGAAAAGGAATCAGTCAACTGGCCTTTGTGATGATTCAGAACTTTTACCCTAAGAAGGACAATTATGAGGAGAAAGAACAAGCACAGACTATGTGGAAACATCTGGGAGGCACCTGTTGTACAAGAACTGGTATCCAGGACATGCAGAGAGCTCTCAGTGCAGGAGCATGCAAGCAGCAGCTTGATGGACAAGAATGAGGCAGGACTGGTTGCCACAGTGTGGCAGTGAGCCACTAAGAAGATGCTTAACACAAATGAAACCCACATGGGGGTACTGTAGAACACTAGGTGCTGGGGAGCACATGTCATGCTGCTGAGATACAGGTGGCATAGTATATGGAATAACTTTGATGCATTCTCATGAAATGATGCACAGACCTGCTGTGACCATAATCCTGTCCTTGGCTTTGCTTTAGAGACATAAAAACTTGTATTTACATAGAACCCCCCATGGGAACATACGTAACAGTGTGGTCCATAATCATCCCTAATAGGAAAGAATCACAGTCCCTCAGCAGGAGCTTAGGGGAGCATGCTGTGTTGGGCCTAGGGCACCTGGGTGGTGTGACATCCCCACTGCATGGCCAGATACCAGAGGGTGTGAGCAGCCCCTGTGATTCCTTCATCCAAGATCTCCCAAGGAGATGCCTGAGGGGGCAGTGCACCAACGGCAGCACCAGCTCCTTTTGACAGAACACAGAGTGACTGTGATACAGCACATGGTTAAGACCCAGGGGCTCTATATATCCACTATCTCCCTATCCTAATGCTGGTCTTCTTAGAACTGGCAATCACATGAGGACTGGCTACCTCATGCATAGGCTAAAGAGTTTGGTGTGGGCCTCTAGAATCAAGTCACTTGATTGCAAGCACCTACTGTTCTTCATGGGGAGAGTGTGGCTTATAAGATACTGCCAAGGATCTGGGCTCTCTGGCCAGTCCGGGCCACTTCCTAGAAAGATAACCTGTGCCCAATTAATTTTAAAAGGTACAGATTTATTTAAATAAATAAAACCTGCAGAAGTAGGCAAAAATGATGGTGTCACATTGGGCTGCCTATAATTTTGGTTCTGTACAGTAGGGCCTTGCTCTCCTCAGATGCTGTTCTGAGAACTTTGTGTGTCCCAAACAGTTGTATATAGCTTATTACATCAAGCTGCCACTGCCTTTGAGTTTGTGCTGTATGTATGGGAACCGGCACTGGGGTGGGTATTTGGCAGGGTTGGCACCCTGACCAAAGTCTCTGTCCCCACAGACAATACTACTGGTATGACGAGCGGGGGAAGAAGGTCAAGTGCACCGCCCCCCAGTATGTTGACTTTGTCATGAGCTCTGTGCAGAAGCTGGTAACTGATGAAGATGTGTTTCCCACAAAATACGGTATGTCTTTTGCAGCTTGTATCCAAATCCATATGCAAAGCCAGCAGTTCTTCAGGTTCTCTTCTAGACAGTCTCAGGGGTATGACTGCAATCAGGATCTAGAAGGGCTACAGCTTCATGACTCTAGCTCCTGCTTGGCACAGGAGATCTGGGCTGAGGGATAAGGGTTCAGCCCCTACAGAGTTCAGCCTAGCTGGGGTCAAATGTATACCTACACTACGGGACCCACCACTTGGCCCCCTTTGGCCCTGCTATCAGCTCTGCACAATGAGGCCATCACAGTCCATTTTGCTGGGGTTGGCTTTTCCAGACCTGTCAAGTTTGTGGTTGAGGCTCAAAACTCATCCTGAGCAATAAAAGTGCCAGCACTGGCTTATAGGGATTTCCATGATTCTCCCTACATGGTCTACAGATAGCCCTGGGGTATCTGCTGGAGGAAGCACATAGAACCTGAGTGCCCACCACGTATTCTTTGCTGTGCAAGTGACCAGCATGGCTCAGCCAGCATCTGTTACTCTGGGCAGCTGCCACCCTGGGGGGCAGGTTGCTGGGAACTCTATGGAGGAGTGGTAGCAGGTGTGAGCACTTGAGACCCATCCAGGGAAGCCTAGTTGTAGGAGCCTGGCCTCCTTGCAGCTCTATGACATGTGGCCTCCCCTTAGGCAGAGAATTCCCCAGCTCCTTCGAGTCCTTGGTGAAGAAGATCTGCAAGTATCTGTTTCACGTGTTGGGCCACATCTACTGGGCCCACTTCAAGGAGACGCTGGCCCTTGAGCTGCACGGACACTTGAACACACTGTACGTGCACTTCATCCTCTTTGCCAGAGAGTTCAACCTGCTCGACCCCAAAGAAACCGCTGTCATGGACGACCTCACTGAGGTGCTGTGCAGCAGCCCAGGTAGCAGTGGTGCCACTGGGGATGGGGCCAGCAGTGGAGCTTCTGGAGCACAGAACCATGTGAAGGAGAGATGAGCCTCCAGGGCCAGATGGGTGCACATGTGCAAAGAGACAACTATGTGTCGGTGTGTGCGCACACATGCCCAGGCGTGCTGATGGCAAGGTCTGAGGGCCCGGGCTGCTCAGAGTGTGGACTCCATGGATGCCGCTGGAGTCAAGGCGTGTTTCCTGACTTTCCTGTTGGATGGATGAGTGCTGTTTGTAGTGAAGAGCCTTTGGAGTCATTCATTCATTCAACAAACATTTATTGGACTGATGTTTTGATTTTTCTTCTGTGGGGTTTTCCTTTCTTGGGTCTTCCATATGGCTCTTGCCCTCCCCTTCCCTCTGGGGAAAGGGGCTCTGTGGCTTTGAAAGAAGCACCTTGTGAGGTGTCTCTCCCTTATAGGGCTTGCCCTGCAGACCTGGAGTTCTGCTGTGCTTTGGGGATGGCCTTTTACAGAGGCTCACCCTGCAGTTTCCTCCCTAGCCCTTGCCTGGATTTTGGCTCAGAGTCCCTGGGGTAGAGGGGCCTGGGGAGACCCAGGAGGGCCCACACCTGCTGCTTGCTCCTATCAACCCCTTCTTGCTGCCTCCTCAGTGCCCAAGGAGGTCCCATTTTGCATAGGGGCCAGGGCAGTACCAGGACCTCTCTGAGGCTCTGTGTGGAGACAGAGCTGTCAGTGAAAGGCAGAATCTGCTTTAGTTCATCTGTTCAGACATAATAAAAAGAATTCTCTCAGGTCAGAGCCTGTGTCCTCTCAGCCTGCTGTTTCATATTGTTCTTCTGAGGCTCTTGGTCCTCAGTGCTAGGCAGGGAAGAGTGCAAGCATTGACATTATCCTCACTGGCTGTACCCCCTTGAGTGAGGATGGAGGCCTTCAGTGCTGTAGAGTTGGGTTGCCTCAGGCTCAACGTTGGGGGCCCAGGAAGAGGCAGCCTGCCTAGGTGGGGTTGGGACTTAAGCTCAAGACTGGAGCTGGCCCAGGGCTCAAGTAGAGGAAAGGGGAGCCGAGCATGCTTATGTCTGGGTCCTCACAGACAACGAACTCAGATCTTTGGATCCTGGCAATCTGCTTCCTGTGCTTGCTTCCTGGCACCAGCAGCTCTGGTGTTTGATTCCTGGGATACTCAGCCTTTAAGTTGTGGGGCCCTCCTGGGTTTTGGTGTCTGTCTGGCCCTCTGGCTCAGCCTGTGCAATGCATTTGTGGCTACCAGGCCCTTTTCTTCACATACTGCACCATCAGCAGCCCCTGGGAGGCTGAATTTGGTGCTGGAGGCTCTTCTGTTAACCCCTGGACCAACCCCACCTGCCTTCTAACATTCTCAGAGGACATCTGCCCGTGTCTAACGACTACCAGAAAATTCCAGGATAAATGGAGTCTTCACAGCCTGGTCCTGCTGCCTCTCCATAGGAGTCCTTCTGAGACTGAAGCAGGAAGATTATGAGTTTGAGGCCACCCTAGGGCCACACAGGGAGCTCTTATCAAATGAACAAAACCCTTCCTGGACCTACTCCAAGCCTTTTGTCTCAGTTCCTGGGAATGGAACCCACCAGACTGCCTGAGCCTCTGCTCCAGGTATTACCCACCACATCTCTTGGCTCAGCACAGGCCCCTTAAGTAGCCACAGGATGCCCATGGAACTTTTATGACCAGGGCTGCTACAGGAGCCTATGGGGGAGTCTCATCTTGCCTATGGGGAAGTATCAGTGGGGAATCCTAGGGGCAAGGAACAGCAAGAACAAAGTGGAGTATGGCTCAGTGATACTGCCCTTTCCTCTGCTCCCAGGTACTGCAAGCTAGACTCCAAGCAGAGCCCTTCAGGGAATAGAACGACCATAGTTCTGGCCACCCAGTGGAGGGGAGGATGCCCAGTACCGAGTCCATGGCTAGCTGCCGGGAAGATGAGTTCTAACTGGTGATCCAGGGAAGAGGGCCTGCCTCTGGTATGTTTGGTCTGATAGGAAGGGGTGGCTAGGAAGGAGTGGCAGGACTTCTAAGCACATGGATGTGTCAGAGCCTTTGGAAGGCCATCTATGAAGGATGGATATTTAGGAGAGGGCTGCCACCTGCTGGGCTGTGGGCTAGGCCCAGCTTTTATGCTCCAAGGTATACAGGGCAGTTCTGTGTGCTCTCTACCATATGGATGGCTCCTTGCTGTGTCCTTGTCCCTGCCATGGTATTCTTTCTGTACATGGAGTAGGTCCATGAAGAGGTGTAGCTCATAGGGAGTGAACACTGAATGACTGGGGAACGCTCAGGCTATATGAATGACAAATGACACTCAAGTTTCCTGTCAGGAAAATGTGCTCCAGAGATAGAACCCAGGTGAACCTAGGCAATCGTTTCTTTGGACCTCAGCAAGGCAGGCCTAGCCTGTTCACCAGTTACGGACACCTTTGGTCAGTCCTCTAGCCAAAAGCTGAAAGTAGAGTACAGATTATTTGTGAAGGACTTGTGGACAAGGCTTTTGTCTTAGAGAGCAAATCCTATGAAAGATACAGGAGTCTGATAAGGTTCTTGACAACAGTGCATTTCATAAGAAGCCCTGAGGCGGGATGAAACAAAAGGCTATTTCAGGTGGGATGCTAACGAGTGTAGTAGTAAATGCTATTTTTCCTACAAATAGGGCAGAGCACAGGGCTAGACCCCTGAGCCATAGAGGATGCCTGCCACTGGCTTCCTGTTTGTCCTTCTGTGGCTGGAGGGTACATGACCTTGTCTACTTGTTGGCCTACAAGTATAGAAAGATTACTCTTACGATGCATCAGACCTAACCCTCCTTTGACTTAAGAGGATGCAACTTGAGGCTTCTGAGCTAATACAGTGAGGTATGAGGCCTAGCTTGATACTGTGATGTGTTGAGGCTTTGGAAAGTGATGAATATTTTACATATGGGATGGAAGTTTAAATTGGGCCGTTGGGCAGACTGAGATAATGCCTCACATCAAACAGGTCCTCTCCCTGGATCCTTTGAATGTTATCTCTTGCTGACAGGACATAAAATTACAGGTGGAATGAAGATTGTGATCAGCTGATATTGACATGGAGGTGACCATGTCACCTGAACAATATCCATAACAGTGGGAGGAGGGAGGGTCAGCAGCCAGTAGAATGAGAAACCACACCACAACGACTCAGCCTGGAGTGCCTGTTTGGAAGGTAGAGGTGGGGCTATGAGCAAAGGGATAATGGTACCTCAGGAACCTCAGGAGCTCTAGGGTGTCCTCCCTTGGTAGGAGCACTCCTCTCACACCTGTAAGTCCAGATGTCTTTCCCAAGCACCATACCCTCGGTAACCACCTCCATCCTTTGGCACTGCTGCTGTTTGCTTTTTACTAAACTTTACCAGGAGACCTAGGCTAGTGGGTATGGAATGGTGTTAGTGGAGGAGTGGGCATTGAGCCACAGAAGAATGGGACACCTGACAAGGAACCATCCATCAGCCAGGCTGGCCATCCATAGTGAGCTGGAATTACGGTGTTGGCAGAGCTGTACAACAGCCCACTGTATTGCTGACCTATAAGATTTTGAGGCCCCACCCTCCAAGGTATTGGGCCATTCTGCTTTCAGAAGGCAGTATGAAGCCTGGGATAGCTCACCAGGGTAGATAGAGGTTGAGTTTTTCAGTATCTCATGAGGTTACCAGGCTGTGCTTCACCACTTGGGGTAGGAAGCACCCATCAGAGTATTCCTCTGTTCCTGCCTGCACACTTAATGCTGAGGTAATCAAGTTTAGCTCTTGAAACAGGCTAGCCTCTGGAGGCCTTTGTTTTTGTTTGTTTGTTTTTGTAGTACTCATTTTAGTTTTATCATACTGGTGTGCAGACTAGTGGGTTTAACACTCAGCGTGAACTAACTGTACAAGTCCGTGTCTGGTGCGTAGTTTCTTCCTGTTTATTTTATATATAGCAGGCTGAGCTTGCTTACGTATTGTCAAGACAGCATAGTATCCTGAGTGGAACTGTGGAAGGTTCCTTTCTGAGTCCTGGGGATACAGTAGTGTGCAGATGGGAAACTGCTGGACCTGTGAGGTAAGCTGGCCTTCTTAGTGCCCAAGACTGCCTGTAGACTAAATATCCAGGGGCCCAGCTGGAGGAACATTGGGTAGGGGTGGGTGAGTAGCTGCTCTCAACATAGCAGATGCAGGAAGGCATCTTGGCACCCTGAGCCCAGACCCAGATAAGTAGGCACCTTTGGAACAAATCCTTGCCTAAACCTATATTTCAAGCTACAACTAACTGAAAAGCTTTAATAAGAGCTTGGTCCCTTGTCCATGATAAGTACCTACTAGTTATCCCACTTCCAGAGAGCATAGCACATCCAGAATTCAGCAAAGGGTGACTCTAGCTTTTCCTCATTGCTTCCTGCCATGGGTTTTACGCTTCATTCTACAGAGCTGCCCTGCTCTGCTCACAGTGAAGTTAAGCAAAAATGGCTCTACAATGTCTCTGGCAAGATTGTGCGTTAGTGAGGCCTCAGTTCCAGGGCAGGATGGCATTTGGGGCCACTCTACCCCCAGGAGACACATGGTAGTGTCAGAGAGTACCTGGATGCCCCAACAGGGTAGAAGACAGCTAGCATCTACTGTGTAGGCCAGGATGCTGGAACGCCTACATTGCAAGGCAGTACCCACCATAGAGAGCCATCAGCCTTTCCCTGTCAGTGTGCTATATACGTTGCCACCAGGCAATGTAGCACCTTTGCCAAGTGCACAGCTTCATAGACTGGACACTTTGATCAGACTCCTAAGGATTGTCCAGCCTCAGACTCTTGGTACTAGACTTGCCCTACATTTGTCTTACATGTAGTAGCTTGCAGTGGAGAGGTGCTGATAAGGCCAGAACAACCAGCCCTGGTTGATTACAGGTAGTATGATGACGACTGTTCTCCCAGAGAAGGCCCAAGTGCTAGATGACCTCAGGCACATCTGGGGTGATGTTGGAAGTGTCATGAGGAAGACAGCACACTGTCAATACTATCTTCCTAGTAGAGTTCTCTGCCTGTGTCTCTAGACTGTTCTTTCCCTAGCCCTGGTTCTCCCTAGCCCATCCCTGGTAGAAGACAGCCTAGGGAAACACCCCAGCCTGTTTAACTAACCCCACCACATGGACCCCCTTCCAGAGGTGGACTTCTTCCCTTAGCACAGCCCAGACAGGTACAAGTTGGTGACAAGAGCTACTTCCAGACATCCTGTGCCATTTCCCATGCCCGCCCAGCCCGGACGGAGACCTTGCATCATGTGTCTTTACGGAAGGAATTTATTGTTCCAGAACTGAAGTTGCTCACAGTTATTTGACAGGGGTTACACCGGATGGGGCTTGTCCATTTCTGTGATGTCTGCGAGTCCGCATGTGTCCAAAGTACAAAAGAGGAAGGCTAACGAGAGGTATTGCTTTCAGTGTCCTGACTCCGTAGATATGCCCCTTCCCACTTGTACTGCGTGGCTTTGCTGTTTTTACAGGTGTTTGATTTTGTCCTATGTATAGAAATCCCAGCCTGTGGTGGTTGAATGTAATAGAAGCATTAAAATCTGTACATGAGGGGAAGAGCAAAGGCATGCATGAAACCTGCCCCCCGGCCCCTCCTGCTGCTACGCTGGGCACCTTGGGCCAGCTGGGAGGGGCTGGCTCAGCCAGACAGAACGGAACACAGACAGAAGCTGGAGATGAGGGAAGCAAGGTGGGCTTCGGCAGGCAGCAGGCAGTGGTGTGGGCCCCTTGCCCTTGCCACCTCCAGGAGGAACCCACTGCAGAGCACACTGCTAACTCCATTTCTGGCTTTGATTTTTTAAACTTTTTATTTTAATTTAAAAAAAGACCCGAGGTACCCCTGCCATCGTGTGTGTGAATAGGGTGCCATCTCAGGGCCTTCTACCCCTTCTCATTCAGACACCAAACCAAGATCACCCTCAGCCTGGTGCAGCAGAGACATACTGGGCAGTGTGCCTCTGGGCAGCAGGCACAGCTGGCCAGTGCAGGCTGATGCCCTGTACCCTTAGCCCTCGTGTGGAACTGAAGCTGCTGCTAAGTAGTAATAAAACAACCCGGGACAGAGCTAACCACATCGTTCTTTAAATATATATATATATATATATATGTATGTGTGTATAGAAATAGCCAAGAGCAAGGAGCCGAAACACAAACTCTAGCTCTGCCCCAGCGGCCCCACCCCACACCCTTTTCCAAAAACAACCAAGAAAAGAAAGTTTATAAAAATATCTTGCAGGAATTCTTTTAAAGTTTACAGTAGCTTGCCAGTGCTGCATCCACTGGCTGGCTCCCCACTGTCCCCAGCCCCACAACGGCTCTGTTCTCAGAGGATACCCGGGCTCCGGACCCACCCTGCCCAAGTCAGACAGACGGAACAGATAGACGGCAGGAGGGCACTGCTGCTACTCCCCCTTCCCTGAACAGAGAACAAAGACATAAAGAAACTCAATAAATTAAAACAGCAAATAAATAATACTGGTCTTAGCCCAGCCCCCTGGCAGCTCTGGAGCACCCAGGTCTCTTATTTCCACTTCAGCCCAAGAGAACCATCACAACCGGAGCTCTGCAGCCTAGCAAGGTGGAGCAATGGATGCAGATGAGAAGAGGTGGCCCTGGTGAGGCCAAAGTGTGGAAAAGGCGAGGTGAGTGGCCCAGGAGGCCTCCAAATGCGGCGTGGAGGACAATCCATTCCCACTGCTTCACCCACCATGGTCCCCTACCCTGGAAGATGGTGGACAGGTTGTTCCTGCTGAGGGTCTGGTCAATGGGAGTCCAGGGTGGCTGGGCTAGAAGAGGAATCCCCTGGGAGACAGGCCCTCCTCCCTTGGGCCATGCGGAGCTGCCAGGGAACAGGCAGAGGTGGTGGACAATGGGCTAGCCTCTCTGCCCAGCAGCAGCAGCAGGAGGAGGAGGAAGTAGAAGAGGGAGGGTGGTCCGCAGCAGCTGCCTTCGGTCAGCCAGTGTCCACACGCAGCACAGAGGATGGCCTCGTGGAGGTGACATGTTAACTTTTCGGGATAATTCCTGGTATCAGAGCGGAAACAAGTGATGCTGTCAGAGACAGGCAGAGACAGAGACCGCAAGAGAGAAAAGAGAGCAAGCCCAGCAGCCCAGCCTGCGGGCCACGCCCTGGCCACTCTCCTTTCCTCCCAGGCTTGAGACAAGGTCTGGGCAGGCAGGTGGGGCCTGGTCCACACAGGGCGGCAGAAGGCCATAGTCAGTGCTGTGTTGTGCTGTGCTGTGCTGTGCTGTGCTGTGCTGGGGAGGGACTAGTGTCTAAGGCTGCTCACGGCGGGCGGCGGGCGGCCCCATCTTGGCCATGTCCTTGCCCATCGGGTACTCGGTGTCCCCTCCAGGGCCAGCGGCCGCGGAGTCACCCAGAGGGCCGTGGGCACTCCGCTTGGCGGGTGTGCTGGGGGCCTGGGCCGCCTGCCCGTTCTTCTCGTCTGAAAAAAGTTGTTTAATTACGTCAAAGAAGTTACTCAATGGGGTGCCTGGGTACACAGAACAGAAGACAAAGAGAGAGAAAAGAAAAGAAAAAAAGGGGAAGGGGAGAGAAGAAGGGAAGGAGAGAAAGAACAAACAAATGAACGAAGGGGCCTTGACAAGAGAAAGAAAAACCCAAAGAGATGAAGTCAGATGGGATGGCAGAGCAAGGATAGGTAGGTAGCAAGCAGGGTGGGCAGGCGGCCAGTGGGGTTCCTAGTGCCAGGAGCAATGCAGTGGGAGGAGATGTTGCTGCAGGATAGACCCTTGAACCTCCATACCTCCAAAGTAGCATGGGACCTGGGGGCTGCTTCAGAGAACTGAGGCCCAGGACAGGTAGTGAGAGTCCTCCCTTGCCCAGTGTGGCCTAAATGTCCTGGGCCTCCTTTCCCAAGTGTCAGGGCCACATGAGCTGGCCAACCCCAGATATAGAAATAGCAATGGGAGACCAGGGCTGAGTCAGATCCCTGGGGTTGGCTGCTGCTCCATGGGTAATGATTGCTCTCGAAAAGGGTGGCCAGAGCCAGTGACCAGCAGCATACAGGGAGAGCCCAGTCCTGGCTAGCACAGACAGTTTAGCAGCAGACAGACAGGATGAATGGTGGGTGGGCAGGCAGGGAGCTGGGGACAGGCAGCCACAGCTGGATATCTGGTCCCAGATGGCCGAAGTAATGGGTGACCCTCCACCCTCCTGGGCCTGTGCTCACTACCCAGCTGTTCCAATTGGATACCTCCGTTCCATTCCCTCATCTGACCTTAATCTGAGCCCAGCACTGTATATCCCCTTTCCTCTGACTGGCATGGTCTGTGGACAGGTGTCCACCTTGCCCTCCAGGGCAGTGCTACATGCAGGACTCCTAGGCCTCAAACAGGAGGACATTTTCCTGCCCTGAGCAATGACAGCCCTCTGCCTGGCTTGACTGTAGAAATGGGGAGCAGGAAATGAGTGGTTAAGAGCAGTCTCGGCAGAAGATGGGGCCCAAGGGTGGCGGGTGGTCCAACGCCGGTGCAGACACAGGGGCCCAGGACAGACAGCCCAGGGACAGTGGGACAGACTAGTCAGGGTGGGCTGGGGGCACGCAGTGGAGGCGGCAGGCTGGGGCCAAGTGAGCATGAGGAGTTCTTACCACATTTGGAAAGCCGCCCCGTCATCACTTCCATACAGTTAGTGGTGTCTGGAGCACAGAATGGAAAGAGGGAGGGAGAGAGTGAACAGGCTGCCCACCTGCTACCTGGGGTGGGCTGGCAACCTGCAGCCAGCCAGGCTGGGAGGGGAGCAGGACCCTGAGGGGTTGCAGCTCATAGAGGAGCAGGGCCCAAGAATGTTGTCTGGCAGGAAAAGAGAAGCTGAACCTTCAGAGACAGGGTGACAGAACAGGCAGGCCCAGGGAAGTATAGGGTGCGGTAGGAACAGAGCTGAGACTAGGGTCTAGGTCAGAGGAGGCCTCTGACTACAACTGGGTGGGAACAAGGCAGAGAGTGGAAGGACACTCTCCAATAGCCAAAGCCAGAAGACTGGATTTGACCTTTTTCCCTGGTGGGCCTGTCTTCCCTGGGCGGAATAAACCTCTTGCTTTGGTATAGTTTAACAGGCCACCTATATAGTGCCTGCATCTCGTTACCCACTGGCTCCCATGTGGCCTTTCCCACTATGCTGGGCCTGCTGGCATTAAAAGGAGATGTAGGTGGGGCAGTCCACTGGGCCTACTCATTGGAGGGTCCCAGCCTCCTTCCTGAGTGGGACCTCTGGATGGTCCCCAGGTATCCTGGAGGTCTGCACTTCTGCCCACCTCCAGCAGGGTCTTTGGAGCCAAGCTCACTGGACAAGGGCCCAGGACACAGGGACACAATGGGAGGGCATCAGGGAGACAGGCTGAGATCCAAGAATGAGTGGGTGTCCAGCAGTCTCAAGGGCGGGCTCCAGCACTGTCAGGGTTGACTGAGTAGAACTGGAGGGTGGGTCCTGTGTACATGACCCACACCTTGGACATTGCATTGGGTGGGGATGCAGCAGAATATCACACAGGACAGGGCCTGGAGAGTTGTCCAGTTCTCAGGGTACAGGAGGGCTGCAGTGTGAGTGGTCACTGTGAGCAGAGCCCAAGCAGCATGCTAGACCCTGGCTTTACCTGAACAGTCCCGGCTGCCTCTGCTGCCTCTGCAGCCGCCACTGCCTGTCATTCTTTGCCCTTAGTTTCCCACTACTGCTGCTAGTCCCCAGCCTGTTTGCCTCTTTCCAAGATGGAGGCCTAAAGCCCCTGGAAGACAGGGTTGACTGAAGTACAGTGCCCCCAGGAGCACCTGGCCCTGCCTGCTCACTTTCTCCCAAGAAGAGGGGCAGCTGAATGAGCCTAGGGCTGCTGGGGGCTCCAGCCCCACCTGCCAGGAGATAATGAGGCCCATGATGGGAGCACATCTACAAGCAATGAAATGAGGATGGAATGAGATGAGGAACAGGTGGAAAGGACCTACACACACACTCACTCACTCACACACATACACACACACACGAAGTGACCCTAACAGGACCCAGCTGTGGAGACAGTAAGCTGGGAATAGGGCTCAGAGCAGCTGGCCCTGAGCCACATCCCATCTCTTCTAGACTTCTCAAGTGTAAACAGCCCCATGCCATAATACCATCAGCCTGTCCCTTTGCTGAAAGCCCAGACTGTAACTTAGCTATTACTCTGACACATGGGTCCCATGTGTGTACCTATGCAAAGTGCCAGACACACAGGTTCTGCCTCCTGTCATAAGCACCAGAAGCCCAGGTGCTTTTCTCGAGCACCCTGCTGGGACCAGAGCCTCAGACCCCATCCTGCTTAAGGCAGAGCTCTGGTGGTCAGTGGCATTGAGGTGGGAAGCCCCAGCCCTTGTAGGATGCTACAGGGGGGGCCCCAAGAATCAGGGCCTTGGGCCCTACTCCCAGAGCCTGCTCAGGCTACCCTCATGTCCAGCTGCCTGGTGCTGAGCCTGCAGGCCTGTCTGGAGCCAGGCCAAGTGAGTGGGCACAGGGTGCCCCTCTTAGGACAAGCCTGGCTCTTACAGGAGGCCCTGCCCGCAGCCCCTCCCCTCCCCGGCAGCAGGCCAGACACCTTACCTGCCAGCGTCAGAGGCTACTCTCGTAGCTGGTGGCCACCTTCTGGCCCTTAAGCCCAGCACCCCAGCTTAGTCCTGGCGCTGGCGGGGGTGGTTCTACGGTGGACAAGAGGCGCCTTTCAGTGTGATGCAGCCCACCATGCCCGGGGAGGGGCCCTGCTCCCTGAGGGGTGCAGCACTGCTCGGGGCAGGGAGGTAGGCATCCGTCAGAGTAGGAAGCCATGTCAGTCCTCAGACCTCCCAATCCAAGCAGCACTAGCCACAGATGCTATGCTGAGCCCCCACCTTACCTGACAGATGCTGGGCTGATGGCTGGTCATGGGTGCTCAGCAGCTGGGCCTGGATGGTCTCCACCACCCTCTTGAAGCGGCGACTGGGGCCTGGGGAAAGACTAGCCAGTTAAGCAAGGCACTGGAAGGAGCAGTGAGGGTGAAAACACAGTCACCAAGTCAGCTGGCTTACCTGAGAGTAAAGTGAATGTGACTGAGTAGATGCCATTCTCCTTCTGGGCCTCTCCACCCTCAGTGTAGGTGATATCCACCTGGAACTTGACTGGCTTCTGGAACACTGCTGGGCCCCCTGTTGCCTTGTATTCGGCCCTGAAGCTTGTCTGGGAGATTACGCTGTGGCTGAGGCTGGGAATCTGCAGTGTGTACAGATTGGACATGAGCACAGCCTAACAACAGGCCCCATAGTCCACTCTGGGCCCTCTGGGGAGGTGGCCTCAGAAGAGACAGCACTTTTTGGGCACTAGACAGAAATCCAGCCCTCCAAACCATCTCCAGTTTTGAGAACCAAGTATGACACAAAAAACTAACAATCCAAGAGAAGCTCAATTCAGAGACCCCATGCTAAGCCAGCCAGGGTACATGGTAGCCATTACCCTGGATTTCTCAAAGAGATTCCTAAACTGGAAGGGGCTAGATGGCCTTACAACCCTGAGTCAGGGTCAAGGATGAAGGAGCATCACAGTAGTGACCACGAATGCTATGAGCCTTTGTGGATGTGGGGGGCTGTGTGAGTTCACAGCACTGACGTCTGGTCACATTGACTTGATAGCAGCAAGAGCTAAATTAAAAAGGAGACAGGGTCACCCCAGCTTACAGACTAGCTGCCATGGTAACTCAGGGGTCTTATGAAGGGACCTAATGGATGGGGGTGCGGAGGAGACAGGCTCAGATCAAAAGGTAGGAGTGCTAAAGAGACACAGCAGGCCTGACATCTGGCCAGCGTCAAGTCTGACCACTATCGGAAATGGCCTGAGGCTTCTAGCAGACATTCTCTGCTGTCCCCCAGGCACCAAGGAAATCTTTCAGCTACAGCCACAAATACGGAAACTTGAAGAACTCCAGGGCAGAATGTCCAATGAGGCAAGGACACCCTGGAACAGGACCTATCTAGGAACAAGGGGGTACCCTCAGATAAATAACCATGCGAGAAATGACTCTCCTGGACCAAAAGTCAGCAGACTGAGGCCCCAGGGTGGAAAGTATACACTGAGGAAAGTCTCAGAGCCTGGCCCAGCATAAGCAGCCCCTATACAGGAGTTGGGAGGGATAGGGTCAATTCTGAGAGTACTCTAGTTCACATCCTGCCTGGAAAGTCTCACCTCCCGTCTTTGTGTGCCTTTCCCCTTCTCAGAACCTGAAACACCTCCATGCTCTGAAAGCCCCAGACTTTGCTAGGAAGCTCGGGGCCGCAGGAGGACACAGACTTCCAATGAAGAAGTAGCATGGAAAACGGACTCTGGGCCTCAAGATGTTAAATAGGTATTATCAGAACCCATATAGATCCCTCAGGGTCAGAACCTGTTCTTGATTCATGTGGCTACCTGTGTTTTACCCTCAGTCTCAGGGAGGTTTCACCTGGAGACCAGCACACCCCAGCCACAGGCAGCAGCTCCCCACTCCCGGAGGTGCTGTGCAGCTCCCAGCAGGTTGAAGGCTTAGGTAGACAGTGGTGGTCCAGGCAGAAGACTAAAAGGACAGGTGGGTGTCCAGAGTTAGTGTGAATGAGAGGTCCTATAGTCTGCCTGGAGGCTGGGCCCATGGGAGTGTCCACCTGGCTATGCCGTGACCTCACCGACAGGAACGCATGAACGATGTCAGCCTTGATGGAGCTCAGGGGCTTGTCCTTGATCACCACAAAGATCTGCTCCTCCTTCTCCAGGTTGATGAAGTTCCCAAACCATGATTTCTTGGCCAGCCTAGGCAGAGCAGAGGCTGGGATGATGGGGGTGTGGTGCTTGGTCCACTTCTGTAACCTCCATAGGGGCTTAGGCAGTAGAGCCTTCTCTATACAGCATCGCCCCCCACATGCCAGACCATTCATGTGGCTCTTATGCTGACCCGACCACACCCACTCCCCTAACTCCACAATCCAACACTAAAGGCAATCCCCACATCTAACTTAGCCCACAAACAAGGAAAAAAACCTAACCAAATGCTTCTTAAAATAACCATAAACTAAAATCATTAATGCTAACAAAATTTCCCTAACCATAATCTCTAATCTTACCCCCAATATCCATAAACCTAGACCTATATCCCCAGCCTGAACCCCTCGTCACTAACTCAAACCCATGTCTTTAACACGGACCCCTTCACCCAACCTTTACTCTATAACCCTAACCCCAATCCTATGTTCTTAATTATAAATTTCACCCCAACACACTCCCACGCACAAGTCCTTGACTCTCACAGGGATGTCTGCATGGCACTTGCTAGGCATTCCACTCTATATGGCAGGGGACAGGAGAGGGTGTCTAGGTTTCACCCTCCATTTGGGTCCCTAAATTTTGCTCTACACCTTCCTGGCAGAAAAGTTCCCAGCATACTGCAAGCTGGTGCATGTTACAGAGTCTGGTGGGGCTCTCTGGACCAGGTAAAGCTTATATGGTTCCACACCTCAGCTGGAGGAGTATGACTTGGTAGACCCTCAGGGTTAGCTAGGAAAGGGCCTGCCCAGAGCTTCCACAGCCACAGCCTCCTCCAGGTCGGGCACACACTGCCAGTCCAACTACGAGACTAGTTTTTCTACCATGATAGCTTGACATAGTGCTTAGCTACACTCCACTGCTGCCCAGCTGTCCTCAGCTGTCTGGCCAGGCTACACCAGCGCCACCTCAGCACCACTGTGACACTCGCCACTGCATACACCATCTCCTAAGCTGTGCATACTTTTAAGTAGAATCCTCTGCCAGTCCGGGGGATGGAAGGCAAATGTCAAGCTTCCCAGCCTCACTTGTGGGGGTCCACTCATTCCCTTCTAGCCATGTGCACAGCTGAAGCTCTTGCCACCTTGCAGACAGGATTCCCATCAACAGCTGCAAAGACCATAGCTCAACCCACCACCATGGGTAATTGGAAGGGACTCTTCCTGGCCTTAGAGACCACAAAGCAAAATGCCCAGTGAAGTCACTGCTAGATGTTGGTTCCAGAGATCCTAGGGGAGGCCAGTCAACATGGCCAGGCAGACTTCCGGCCGCCTGGTGTAGCTGCAGTGGGGACACAGCAAGCCCATCCCAGACAGAGCTCTCCCTGACTCAGAGAGCTAGAAACTGGAGGAAGTGGCCACAGCAGCCACACTGGTGTTCAGAGATAGTGTTGGCATGTGGACTGTGTGAACGAGAGTATCTGTGCCAGGCAGCACCAAGCTTCTGTTAAACTAGACTGAGTGTGTAGGGTTTCCTGGCTGTGTGACTTCCCCTTTGTTCATTTCTGGGATGGTTCTTTTGCCTCTGTGGCAGACATAGACAGAGACATGGACTCCAGCCCCTCTGCGTTCTGCTGTCAGCTCTGTCCAGTCCTGTGTGTATAGGCCTGTGGTTTAGGCTCTTCCCCCACATGTACCCAAGGCCCATGCCTGGGCCTGGAGACCAGCAATGCTCAGGATATTTTGAAGCAGCCAAGTGGTTCTTAAACACAAGAGTTTCTGGCTGAAAATCATAGATACAAGCAGAAACACTTGGCTGGTATGGCATGTGAGACACTGACATAAAGAAGCTGGAGGATCAGAGGGGATTGTGTGGCATAGGGTGACACAGCCCATGCTAGAGCTCTGGTGTCTGTGCTGCTGGGCCCTGGTGCTAGCCTGGACACACAGAATTCTGGGCATGAGAGAAGAGCCTATGTTGGTGGACACAAATATTCAGCTTGGTGGGCCCCAACTAACCAGCTGAAGGCACGAGAGAGAGAGAGAGAGAGAGAGAGAGAGAGAGAGAGGTATCTGGAGGGGTGAACTCCATAGACGGCTGTAGCTCCTGCGGCTTCTAGCCATCTGGCCTGACATCATGAGGAAAACCAAGGAAGCCAGTTCCTGAGCTACCTCTCCTGGTTATGGTTCTGTAGAGGCTATGACCATTGAGGACTGGTGACAGAAGACGAAGCTGTCAAGGCCTTCTGGGCCACTATGCAGGAACTGGGGGTAGGGGTAGCAAAGCCTCCAAAGGGTCTTGATCAAGGAGGTGGGAGTGGAAGGCTGAGGTTTTCTCACTGGCCTTAAGCTACTGTCACAGGTTTTCTATTTTTCATGATAATAATAATAATAATAATAATAATAATAATAATTTTTTCTGCGCTGGAGAGATGGCTCAAAGCTTAATAGCACTGGCTGCTCTTCCAGATGACCTGAGTTCAAGACTGCACCCACACTGTCATCCAGTTCTAGGGGATCTGACACCCTCACACAGATATGCAGGCAAAACACCAATACACGTAAAATAAACAAACAAATAAATAAAAAATTTAAAGTATTTATGAGTAGATCTCCAAAACTTATGATCAGAGCAACATAAAGACCTAACCTAGTCAAAAAATAGCTCTGTGTCCCCAGAGCCTTGGGGCAGTTACAGTGCAGTCAGGCCTCTGACCTCCACCTGGACAAAAAAGCCTGCACAGGAAGTACTTCTGCTGCTCAGTGGGTGGGCACAGAGCAAACAGTTCCCCACAGGTCCTTACTGAGTGCTGGCAGCACAGCTCACGCCTTCCCTCTTGTCTGGCCGCTATATGAGGTCGCACAGCTACAATGATGCAATGGTCTTTGCAAGTGCTTCCTCCTGCCCCAGTCATATGACATTTTCCCACTTTCACACCAGGAGCTACCAAGGCAGTGACTACTGAGAGGCCACTGTGAAAGACACAGAGAAGCCACAGTATACAGGCACCCCACAACTACAGAGTGGGTGCCCTGGGCCCACCTACATTCCCTACCATCCACCTAAGGGCCAGGGTACTCACTTTGCCATCTCAGGCCTCTGCCAATAACCCCTGCCTGCAAGCATCACAAGCCCACCAGGCTATTGGTGCTCTACCTGGGCCCTATATTTTGTAGCTGCCCTTCTTCCTCAGCACAGCCCCATTTCTCCTTATGTTCAAACCATCCACTGTGATCCCTTAGACTCGTGGGAAGCCCAGAGCACACTCACTTGCCCCTGGCCCATTCTAGATTCCTCTGAGCAGAGACAGGTCATGTCCCACCACTGGCATTTCTCATGTGGACAGGACCTAAAGTTTATAAAGACTAATGGGCTTCACCAGGCCCAAGAGGTGCAGGCCAGGGACCAAAGCCCTCAGGCAGTTACCCCCTGCCCGGTGAGAAAGCTCCTAGGTCCCTCTCTCACCATCCTCAAATAAAGCCACTTACTCTGGAGAGGATTCTGGGGTCAGGTTGGACATCTCCTCTGGCGTGGGAACTGTGCACAGGAAAGGACAAGGGCAAGGTTGGTGACTGCTCCAGGTTTCAGCCTCAGGACCATGCTCAGTTTGGACCCCTGGCTCAGGGCGCTGTCCATGCTCTGGTGCTGAAGCCCCATTGCGTTTCTCCGGGCCCCAGCTGAGCAGAGAAACTGGCCCTAGCACAGCCCAACACCTGTAGACTTACTGACCACCCAAAAGGCCTCACTGAACATAGCTGCTACCTAGAAGATGACAGAACATCTATCATCTCCTTAAAGGTACAGGGCAGTGTTTGTGGAGAGGTCCACAGACCTGCCAGCTGTAGGCATGTTCCATCTGAGCGCTGCAAGACCCCCACCTATGCAGATTCCACCACCTACCCTGCCCACATCAGTGCTAACCTTGCAGTTTCCGGCGGTGGAAACGAGGTGAGCCCAGGAAGCTGTTCTTGATGGAGTTGAGTCGTGTCCGCCAGGGCACCCCTCCAACACTAGGGCTGGATGGTGGTGTGGGGTTGGGCGTGCCAGCTGGGCTCTCCTTTGGCGTGTGGACAGGCGTCCCTTTGGGGGTAGGAAGGGGACTACCCCTTGGTGAGGGGTGAGGGGTCACCTGTATGGTGGGGACAGATTTGGTGTTTGGTTCAGTCCCAGTTGGCAGGAGCCGGGCAGGGGCCGGCAGAGTTGGGGGGCCAGGGGACAGGGCTAGTGGAGGGCCAAGGCAGGCTCCAGGAGGCCGGGTCTGGGTGCAGGCCGGGAGCGGGTTGGACTTGGTGCCCTGCAGCGGCTTGTCAGTCAGCTTGGCCTTGCACGGCAAGGTCTGAGTCTTGGGGTTGGGCCGCAGGGCGGCCTGTGGAGAGAGGATGTGTCCTGGCCGAGAGGTGCTCCGACAAGCTTCGGGCTCCGAGGAGGTGGCCGGGGGGCAGGCCACATAGGGGAGCTCAGAGGGCAGAGGGGGCAGGACAAATTTCCTAACAGGCTACAGTGACGCAGAGTGGTGTCAGGAAGGGTGACCGCAAAGTGGAGCCGTGCCCACCCCACCCACATGCAAACATAGCAACCAGGATCAGCAAAAGCATTCAAGCAGGATCCCAAGCAGGACCAGAGGGAGGGGACAGGCAAGGGGAAGGTTTGCCACAAAAAAAAAAAGTGACACACAAGAAAACGGACAACACAAAACAAAAGAACATGCAGTTAGCCAGAGCCCAGCAACAGAGCAGCAGCCAGGAGGGTGCCCACAAAAGAGGCCTGTGTGCAAGGCAGAGAGGGGGCTTCTCAATCTGTGGAGGCCCTGCTCCCCACCCCCGGGGCACTCTGGCTGGGGTCCCTTTTTCTCTCCTGAGGCTAGCCTTGTAACACAAGGCATAGGTGGGGTAGTCACTCACCCGAGGACTGCTGAGTGGACTTGTAGAAAGGCCTGAGGAGGCACCACTGATAGAGCGAGACCTGTGGGTACGAAGCAGAGTGTTCATTCAGCAGAAGGTTCCCAGATCCTATCCCCTAAGTGGCCTTTCCAGGAGCCCTGGGGTCCTGACCCAGAGTTCCAAGGCTTCTAGCATGCCAAGGAAGGTCTCTGGAAGTACAGCTGTGTCACAGGTCATCCTGCTGACCCGGGCTGTCACCACCCAGAATGCAGCCAGAGTCCCTGGGGCTCCATCCCACACAGAGAAGCCACCCACCAGTGACCCCAGACCAGGCACAGGAAAAGGTACTAAGGGATGGACGCTCAACAAAAATCTACAGACAGTGTGTGGACAGAGGTGCAAGAACACGCTATTGGGGATTCCTGTGAACAAGATCCAGCCCCATGCTTTCCAAGACCCTGGCACCCAAGTCCAGCCTCTCCAGGGCTGTGCCATACATACAGCGTTCAGTATGTGGTTCGCTACCTGGGCACTTGCCAAATCCTTTCCCATCCACAGCTACCCATAAGAGAAGCCCAGCTCACAGCCTTCATATTAACCCACTGTTCCTCACTGGGCTGAAGACCTAGCCTGCAAGTAGCTGGGGGGCAGGTGCTAGCCCTGTGTGCCCATTACAACATGGTGAACAGCTGTCCTACAGGCCAGCAACCGGGCCTTCCCATCCAGCTCACCATGACAACTGACACAAAAAACACAGGTTCACTTCTGGCTACGGGACCTGCCATCTTTGGAGGGGAACATGGGGATAGGGTGCAGCCAAAGGAGAAAGAGGATGAAAGAGCATTAGACCAGTTTACACTGCCCTAGCCTGCCCAACACCAACCAGAATATACACAAGGGGTCTCTGGTTCCCATCTGGGCAACTCCAATCTCTCTTGGCTCCTTGCCAGCTGCTGGAGCACCTGTGACCAGAGCCCTGTGTCGATGACTTCCAAGTAGCTCCACTTACTGCTAAAGGATCCCAGGGAACAATGGAGACCCACAGCCAGGGCATCATGCCTTGGTCAGAGTGGTACCAGGGCTCCCCAGAGGGACAAAGGTCCAGGTATACAGCTAGGTGCCAGTCCCTGAGAAGATGGAGATGGTCATACCGGGAGACAGGGGAGAGGGGATACAGCCACGAGCAGTGAGGCCTAGGCCTTTGATCCCACCATGCCAGACAGTAACACATTGCTGGGCACAAAAGAAGAAGAAGGGAAGCTGAGACACAAGCATGGGAGCTCCATCAACCTCTCCTCTGTCCAGTAATGCTGGAGTCGAGCTGCAATTTGTCCAAAGTAGGAAAGATGACTCCGGTGCCGAGGGCAGTCAAGTGGGCAAGAGGCAAGCAGGAAGGAGCACAGGCAGGTAGAGGGGCAGTGTGCAGCTCAACAGGATGTGACCCAGCCAATAAGCAGCATGAGTGGGCAGCAGCTGTTACTGGCCTGCTGCCACCTGCCAGGGGCATGGCACTTCATCTTGTGGGAACAGCACCCAAGGCCACCTAGACAAAAGAGTGGCAGGGGGTAGCAGGCCTGTAACCATAAGGCATATCTGTGTAGGGTGCAGGAATGTATCCCTATTCCAGGCCTATGCAAGCCTTGAATATGTGAGCCTCTGCCTTGGGCTGGCCAAGGGCCTTGCACCAGCAACCCCACCCCTCCTTGCATTCTCACAGCTGGCCAGGCCAGGCTCTTCCTCTGGCCTGCTGCATAGTTCCATTCTCAGAAGGGAGAGGTGGAAGTATCTGTCAGTAAGCCTTGCCTCCAGGCCCGCCTCTGTGTGCCCGGCTCAGGCAGGAGTCCTGCATCTAGGGCTGGGAGGACGGGATGGATGGGCAGGGTGTATACCTGTCTTCTTTGCTGAATTGGGGATGGGCTTCAGCGATATCCAGGCTTTTACTGAACACTGCTTTACTACAGCAGGAACAAAGCGAGAAAACAGAGTTACTGCCCTGGCCACACGCACGCAGGTCAGCTGCTGGGCCATGTGCTGCCTGGCCACACCAAGCAAGCCCTCCAAGCATGGCCCGCCAACCCCAGGCCAGTGTACAGAGATGAAGAGAGAGGAAGGGAACAGAAGCCACAGCACAGCCTTCCCTGGGTGACCTTCTGGGTAGGGAGGTAGCCAAGCTTTGAGATGTCTAGACTCACCACCAGCCACAGGATCCCTTGTCCCCACCAGTGGTCCCATGAGAGCCCAGTGTCAAGTGGCAAAACCAGAGCAGAAGCAGGCTAGATGTGCCAGGACAAAGGGCCTTCCAGATTCCCTTGGAGACAGCCACCACCCCACAGATGTCCCGCAGTACCTACACCTGGAAACTGTATTAGAAGCCAGGGAAGCTCACTCAGGTTTTAGATGCTGGAAGAGCTGAGCACTAGCCCTTGGCTACCCTTTGGGGTTCAAGGGAGGCCAGGGAAAAGCAACCATCTCTCAAGTAGATGGTGTACACTAGAGCTATTGGGAGTGTCCTGGTGAGGTGAAGCATAGCCACGAGAGGCTGAATCCCAGAGAAGTGTTAGGTAAGAACATGGCCAAGAGGGACCCTTGCTGTCCGCCTTGTTGCCAGAAGCCAAGTGACAGTGGGCCATGGCTGGCTGGAAAGTTGGAAGAAGTTTCTCAAGGAGTGAAACTCTGAGGCTGGAGCATGAGCCAGCCCGGATCCATGGGGAGGACCTAGTGGGGCAGAAATGCCAGCACACCAGAGTCAAGGCAGAGGAAGTGCTATCTTAATGACCACCTACCCACCTCATGGCTGTTCCTGACAAACTCAGGGGCAGACCTGGCCTGCTTCAGCACCCAAGCTCCCAGCAGGAGGGATGCACAGTCGACGCCACATGCAGAGTGCAACGCTGACTGCGCTGGCAGGACTGTGGGATTCCCAGCTCTCGGTCTGTTTACAGATGACCTAGACCTCCGCCTGGTAAGGAGCTTCACTCAGCCAGGGCAGGCTTGTCAGGCTCTAAGTGTTATTCTACTCCTCACTCTCCTGAATTGCACACCCTGCCCACAACACTGCTCCGGGCCACCTGGAGACAGCTGAGCACTGGGGAGGGGACACACCTGCTGGGCAGGGGCCTCTGAACAAAGCTGTACCATACCACAGCCCAGCTCCACCCAGATCAAAGACAGCCAAGCCAGGGAGGGGACAAGCCTGCTGAGCAAGGGGCTCTGAACACAGCTGCACAGTTTCAAAGCCCAGCTCAATCAAGAACAGAATAGCCCAGCCCAGCCTAGTCCAGTCTACCCCCGTTCAGCTTAGCCCAGTTCAGTTTAGCCTAGTCCAGTGTAGTTTAGTCCTGCCCAACTTAACCCAGCCCAGGACAGCCCAGTTTAGTCCAGGGCAGACCAGCTCAGTTGAGGCCAGCTCAGCACAGACTGGTTCATTCCAGTCTAGTGCAGCTTAGCCAAGATCAAATCAGCCAGTTAGGTTTAGTCTAGGAGAGTCCACCTCAGACCAAACTAGATGAGTTCAGTCCAGCTCAGCCTAGCTTAGTCCAAGCCAGCAAGGCTCAATCCAGTCCATCCCAACCCACCCGTCTATTTCAGTCCAGTCCAGCCCAGCTAACCCCAGTCCAACTGAGTCAAGTCCAGCTAAATCCAAGTTAGCTGAGTACAGCCCAGCTCAGCCTAACCTAGTCCAATCCAGTCCAGTCTGGTCTGGCCCAGCTTAGTCAGCTCAGTCCAGTGCAGCGCAGCTTCAGCCCATGCAGCCAGCCAGCATGCTTAGCACAGTGAGCGCCAGCCAGTCCAGTGGCCTCGATCCAGACCCCAAGGATAGTGGGCAGAGACAAGCAAAGCCAGACTAAGAGTAGTAGGCTAAGAGCCTGATGCTGCCCTGGCTAGGGCAACAGGAGGGAGGCTTGGCCCCCAGGGCAGGCATATACCTCTGGCCATGCTGGGCCATCTCAATGGCTCTCCGTGCAGGCACTGGAGAGCCGCCATCTGTCACACTGAGCACTTCCATGGACTTTCTTTCCGGTCGCCGCTTGCCATGTCGGTTCAGCATCGGGGAGTCCACGCGCTTCCGAGGAGGGTCTGTGTACAGACTGTGGTCAGGCTGGGTCGAGAACCAGGAATAGGGGACCAAGGGTAGGCTGGAAGATTTATACCTATCTCATTCCTGGGGGGCAGGTCCTCATCCTCATGGCTGGGATACCGTTCTTTCCGGTCCAGGAGAAGGAAATAGATCATCTTTTCCTGATTCTCCCTACAGCAGGTGAGAGGTGACAAAAGAGGGTGGGCATGTGGTGATGTGGGGTGCTTGACAGTGGGCCTTGCAGGGACTCTGGCTTTGGCCACCTGCCTTGGAGGGCCCACAGGGGGCAACAAGGATGGCCCCTAAAGCAGCTAGAACTTGGGGCATGGAGACCAGTGGCTAAACCACCCTTATCCCATCCCAACATACTCCTCAGATAGCAGGTCCTGCAGCAGCTTGTTGCGGTCTCGGAAACAGCCCAGTGAATGCATGCTATCCAGCACATCAGGGTCAATGTCTTCCAGGCTGGGCAGTGAGCGGATCTGCACCTTGCGTGGGATGGGCTGTTCCGGCTCTGGCTCATTCTTGCCACCTCTGTGGACGACAGGGCACCCAGCAGCTGTCACTCATTTCTGGCCCATCCTGAGACCATTCCACCCACCCTGAGGTGGCCAGGAGGGTGGGAGGTCCACCCTCACATGATCCCAAGACCTGCTGCTGTCCCTGCACCCTGCCCTGCAGACCTCCTGTATCCTGCAACAGCCACTCAGGGAGGTGGAGAGTGAGGCTAGGGCCGCCCGGAGCTGGCTGGCACCCTCCCCCCTTCCTAGCAGGCCCTGCAGGCCACAGCAACAGGCAAAGCAGGCGTTAGTGAGCAGAGAAGCTACTTACATATACCATATGTGTTTCTGAATGTGCTCTAGCTACAAGGAAAGAGAAACAGGGGGTTAGTACCAGGGGGAGCCCACGTTAGGAGGTAGGGGGCCAGAACGGGAGAATAGGAGAAGGCAGGGCAGGGGCTGCATTCTCAGAGGCCCAGGCCAGCACCCCTACCCCTGTCCCCACCCCAGATGTAGAGGAAATAAAGGCAGGGTAGGAGAGGCTGGGGGACGGGTCCATGGAGAAGAGAGGCAAGGAAGCAAGCAGCGCCCTGGGGCACCTGGCCTGCCTGGTTGAGCCCTCCCAGATCAGAGGTCATGAGTGAGGAACCAGCCCAGGAGGCAAAGCCAGGCGGCTGGGAGGGGCTGGGTGCAGGTGTGGGCAGGAGGCTGGGGTAGCCCACTACACCTATCTCTCCATCCTGACTCAGAGACAGAGATAGCTTGCTTTGTGGGAGAGGGCAGATGATATCTCTTCTAGGACAGGCCAGCCCACCAGGCATCTTGCTTCTTTTACATGGGCAGATGCTGTGTGGCTCAATACGAGCTGCTGGGGTTTCCCTCATGCCTTTGCCCACCCCATAGCTGATGGGGCTGTAAGGTTTACATTGCCAGGAGGCGTGCCACAAGGATGTCAGAGGGGCAGGATGACGGTAAAGGGGGGAACCCTGCAGGGCTCACCTGAACCAACCACTCACAGGCTCAGGCTTACCACCTAACATACTTGTGCCCCTAAAATTCAGGCACAGGCCCTCTATACTTGGGCGCACACACACAGCTATTCATAGCTAACCACACATGGGCAATCACCTTACATGCAGCTGTGCCCAGCCACATACATGCACCTATGCACATCTGTACCCACACAGTGCTGTGTATAGGTGACACACACATGAGGACTCACCCTGCTCACAGCTGGGCACATGCTTCCCAAGCTGAGCATATACTCTGCCCCACAACAGCTGGCCACAGCTCTGGCCACACACCTGGAAACACACACTAACACATGCACAGGTAACACAGAGGGACACTCACCCTCTGTGCAATTGTGCACAGTCTCACACACAGCTGGGCACACGTTTCTCCCCACACATACCTGGCACATGCTGGCATACACAGGCCCACACTGGAGCACATCTCTCCGGCATGACACAAGACTCACATCGCTGTGCATATAGTGTGCCTGCAGCACACACACAGACACAGGTGGGAATTCCCACCCTCAAGGGCATTTTCTCCCTAAAGTGCTCAGGAGAAAGTGCTAGAGAAGCTGGGCCCCACCAGTACAGGACTGCCTAAGGATCGGACAGGTCCAAGAGATGGTATGAAGAAGGGACAACAAGAATGCAGAAGGTCCTGGCTCCCATGGGCACCCAAATTCTGACTAGGGCAGGGGGGGAGCCAGGACACACCGTGAGGCGCCGAGCTGCATCCACCTCGATCATGCCGCGCAGGAGACTCTGGCAGTCTGGCGGGATAAAGTGTGGCATGTGGAACACGCCACGCTTGACCTTCTCCAGCAACTGCCGCAGGTTGTCATCATCAAAAGGCAGGGCCCCCTGTGGGTAGGCAGGACAGCACTCATCAAGGGCAGGTGACGTAAAAGGAGGAGAGGGGAGAGGATGTGGGGAACTGGGGAGAGTGGAACAGAAAGGTGAGGAGGGTGAGGCTCACCACCAGCAAGGCGAACAGGATCACACCACAGCTCCACACGTCTGCCTTGCGGCCATCATACTTCTCGCCCTGTGGGAGGAGGGCAATGCCAGGTGTTGGCAGTGTGTAGGGTGGGGGTGCCTAGTGGGGGAGTGGGTCTGTGGGAAGGCAGCTGAGTTGTGTCTAGCCCAGCGATAGCAGGATGAGGGGCCCTTCCAACTCAGGGACCCCAGTGCTTACTTACCCGAATCACTTCCGGACAGGCATAGTGTGGGGATCTAAGGACAAAACAGCAGGTCAGGGGTAGGAGGCCAAGGTGCACAGCCCACACCCTTATACCCTCACTAAGGCTTTCTCCACATAAACCTTGCCCTAGGGAACCTACATGCAAGGCCCACAGGCCATGGCTGGGCTGGCTCCAGGAGGCTGAATGGCTTTGAGACCAAGTTCCCCCAACCTAAAAGCCCTGTATGTTCTGGTAGGGGATGGAAGCCTAGGGACTAACCTGCTCTGGCTTGGCTACCCATCAATCCAGACCCAAGAGAGACGGCCTAATGAAACCTTTCCTCAGCTCCCACAACTGAAAGAAGATGCTTGACAAAGGGTCCGGCATGCCTACTATAAGGACATGGCTCCTGCCTTCTGCCCTCAGTCTAGCTCTAGTGGTGGGAGAGCAAGTCCGCGGGCTTCCCACCAGAATGTCCTAGAGCTCTGTATACACAGGCCAGTCTCAAAGCTTGTCCAGCCTGGGCAGGAGTGGCTGTGGTGTCTGCCCCCAGGGTCTGCCCTGGGCCTGCGGGGCACTACTTACCCACAGCTGGTCTCCAGAAGGCTGTCTCCCACCTGCAGGGATGCCATGCCAAAGTCTGCAATGCGGATGTTGTTCCTCTCATCCAGCAGCAGGTTCTCTGGCTTCAAGTCTCTATGGCTGGGGAGTAAGGGCTAGATGAGTCTGAATGTCACCCTGCACCCACTTCCCCATTCCAACTCTTTGATGGGGACTGCTCCCCTTTCCAAACTCCTGTTAGTGGGCAGGCTAACAATTAAGCAGAAAATATACATGCAAGCTAACACTAAGTGGTCTTCCTGGCCTGGATGACAGGGATGCCATGTCCTCCTGCCCTCCCCTCCACAGGGATGAAGCCTGGGTGGACCCCTGGAAGCCTTTTAAGGCCACTTAGATGAAGCCTGTGGGAACCCTACTGCCCTCTTGAGATTCAGGCCTGACCCAGCCTGGCCTGGCTCGTACCATATGGAGTGGCTGTGGCAGAAGTCCAGTGCAGAGATGATCTGCCGGAAGAACTTGCGGGCCTCCTTGGGGGTCAGCCGTCCCTTCTTCACCAGGTAGTCGAACAACTCCCCCCCTGACACGTGTTCTAGCACCAGGTATCTGTGGAACGGGGCAGGGGGGCATCAGTGCCAGCATCATGACCTGGCACATAGACCCTCTCTACCTGCCCTCCTGCTGCCTAGCAGAGAAACCTGGTGCAGGACCCAGAGCAGGGTCCCAAGGAGGGCCCAAGCAGGACACCTGCTGTGGCTGCTGGTGGCCTCACTCCAAGGAGCTGGGTCCCAGTGAAGATCACATGGACCCCCTGTAAGGCAGTGGGTCAGGTGTAGAAACCACAGAAAAGAGTGAGGCTGACCCAGCAGGGCCTGCCATCTCCTCTCTGCCCAGTTTGAGATCGGTCCCTTGGGGGTTTTGCTGTATAGCAGAACAAGAAGAGACTGGTTTTTAAGGTGGGGGTAGAGGAGTGCAGGTAACTCAGGGATTACACCTGGGGATTACTTCTTGGTCTCCTGGGATCTTAGCTGTATAAGAGGTGACCAAGGGGATGCGTGGCTGCAGGGGATGTAGTCTGATGGGCGCAGACTGAATGAACCCTCAAGGGAAAGAATGGAGGGCAGCTGGTGACATAGTCAAGAGCCATCTCACTTGGCAACAGGGAGCAGTCGAGATCAGTCATACTAGACAGGATGGGTGGGGACCTGCTGACTGGAGTCAGCTGACCTGGGGTCTCAAGCTCTGTGAGCAAGCCTTGTGAGATCTAGTACAAGTTGAGGATCCAAGGAAGATCATACAGAGGAGCTACACTGGGACCAGCATTGGAGGAAGGACACAGCAGGAGAGTCTTGCACTGCTTCAGCAGAGACCCTCCCCAGTTCCTTTCTGACTATCATGGAGGTCCAGGGCTATCTGCTGTCCAGCCCCCAGGTTTGTGAAGGCTGGTGCCCCGCTCACTACTCCCTGCTCTCATCCTCAGCTCTCAAAAGGGCCAAAATGAACTCTTCTTCCCTCAAGCTGCTTCCTGTCAGATCACAGGAATTAATACGGTAGCCGGGCTCACCCTCCATGCAGCGCCCGAGCTGCCTCACTTGTGGCCTTGCTCCCTGGCCTCCTAACGGCCCTGGCAAGCGATAGCTCCACTCTTCCCAGGCTGTCTCCCTGAGGCTGGGCCTTATGGGGCAATGGGACTTGGGAGACTGATACAGCCCCACAGAGGGGCTACTTAGTAAGGGGACAGTAATTAGTACTGCCCTAGACTCCAGATCTTCCCCCACCAGGGAAGCTCCTCCCATTGTTGGCTTCAAGTTAACAGCCTGCAGATCCCCAGGAACACCAGCCACAGGTCTGGTAAGGAAACTGTAGCCCACTGTGGCCAGGACTGAAAGCCCCCTCAGCTGGATGGCAACACTGACACAGCCAGCTCTCCAAGTGCAAGAGCGGCCTGGGCCTCTGCAGCCACCCACCCCAGCCTCCCCAGCTCTCCAGGCCCAGCAATACCTACAAATATTTTTTGTTCTCATAGACGTCATGCAGCTTCAGGACATGTGGATGCTCAATGAGCTTCAAGATGGCAATCTCTCGCTCCACCTGCAAAGAAACCATGTCACTGTCCCGCTGACAACCACAGCCCACTCAGACAGGCCCTCCAGGGCCCTGCCTGCATTGTCCCCTATGGTTGTTACACTGCATTTGGGGCTGAGCTGGAGAGATGGGATATCTGCAGCTCGGATCTCGCTTTCCCAGGAGGCCTGGGAAGAGCAGATGCCAGGACAGATGCCTTGGGTAGGGGTTCTGCATAAGTCGGCAGTCGGGACCAGGGTAGAGCTGCAGGTGAGTGTTTGCTGCCCTGTGTGGGGCTGCATGTGCACGTGCAGGGTGCGGAACTGTGCGGCAGGCCCTGTGCAAGAACACGGGCCCCTCTTCTGCAGGCTCCAGATTGTCACCATTCTTGAAAGGGAAGGTGGAGCCGTTCCAGTGCCCACCCCCACATCTGTTCCTGAGCTTATGTCTAGAACTCTAATGAGCATAGCTTTGCCAATAGCCACCTCTGCCCCAAGGCACTGGCAGTGAGAGGCCACTAGTCTGTGGTAGGCACTAACCTCTCATTGGCCTCTCTGTCCCCAAAGCCTTTCACCCTCACGTGTTCAATGTCCACAGCACCAAAACCCTGCACTGTATCTCAGAGCCACTGTGCCATGGAATCTGTCTAGCCAATGTGTCCCTAGTTCAAAACTGGTCAGCCCACCGATGCCTAAAGTCCTCCACCCCACCTGAGCTTCTTGTCTTCTCTTACAGCTGCCACCCACTTAAGTCTCTCAGCTTCTCCACATCACGAGCTGGAGCCAATCCAGCCCTCCTCAGGACAGCCTGGTCCTGGCAGGAAGGGTCTCAGAGGCCAGGAGCACTTCCTCATTCTAATCAGAGAACTGAGGCCCAGCCAGCTGCTCTGGCATGCCAGCCCAGCACCACCACTGTTCACTGTGGGACTGTTTTCCAAGATAACAGAGTCAAGGCAGATGAAACCCTTTCTTTCTGAGGATGAAATAGCCTGGGAGCCACCCTGTGTTGCTCCAGCAGAAATAGATTGGATCCCATGTATTCAGCTGAGGTTAGGGGGTAGGACAGAGGCCATCTACCTTAGGCCCAGATTCCTAGGTCCATCCCTCTAGGTGGTGACCCTTCTACTTTGGTCCACTGCCTCACCTTCATCAGCACCGACTCACTGAGCTTCTCACGATTGACAATTTTGATGGCGACCTTCTGGCAGGTGACACAGTGGATTCCCAGCTTCACCAGGCCTGTGAGAAAAAGGAAGACTCAACTCTAGCACTATCTCATGCCCACCCAAACAGCAGGGACCTCATCCTCATGGAAGCTCTGCATTCTGACTTGCAGTTCCCATGCCTGTCAGATCCTGGCCATTGACCACCTTGCTCACTGATCAGATGACTTCATGGAAGAGTGTCTTGCTGCACCAAAACCAGATTCCTCCTGAACCCTGTATGCCCTTGCCTCTCTTCCAGGTCACCAGAGCCCTTCCTCCAGGCCAAGTACATTCCCGGTTGAAGAGGCAGCATCCTCTGGGTCCAGAGCCACTCTGTCTTCCAACACAATCTTACTCATGACCCATCAGCTGCAGACTTCTGTACCTGCGCCCCAGTGCCCTGTCAGCACCAGCCCCTAGACACGCTCCTTAAGGAGGAGTCTACACATCTTGAGGCTGGTGCCTGGAGCTAGAGGGGGCTCCAGTGTCCAGCATGAGACCTATGGGTGCTAGACTGGCTAGAGGAGGTATGGGGGTCTTCTCTGGGACCCATGGAGACCAATGGGAAGCAAAACTGGACCAAGATTACCAGTCATGAGGCAGAGACTGCTCTTTTCAATACAGGGTAGGTAGGTCCAGATGCTTTCCCAGAAGAATGAGCCACAGCAGAAGACACGAGGACAGGGCAGGGCAAGATCAGTGGAAAGGTGGATCAGGGCTAAAGGAAGCATTCTGACATGCACAGTTAGCTCCCTTCTCCACAAAAGATTAATTTCCCAACCAAATGAAAGGGATCTTGGAAATTGAGGAGAAAACACACAATGCATGCGCATGTGCACACACGCACGCACACACACACACACACACTTACACATGCACGCCTGCACACACATACACGTACCCAAACATACAGAGACATGCGCATGTATGTGCCCATCTATGCACAAGGCAATAATATACAAATTGACAAAAAAATGAACACGAAGATAAATGTGTGGAAAGATGGTTCATGTTTTGAGTAAGGTCACAACAGAGATGTGGTTTCAGAACCCAGTTGGAGCCGGAGTCCTGGGTATCTAAGTGCAAAGCTGAGTTTTCATGATGTAGGATAGCCCAGGATGCCTACCATGTGAGAGCCCAAGCTGAGAGGTGGCCACGGTGGAGTACCTTAGCCAGGGAAACCATCCCATAGGCTCGGCACAGGCTCTGGTACCTCTTGCTGACTGTCTTTGATCCAGCACCAATGCCTGTGATTCCTGCTCAGATCGGGAGAAAGAGAACTAGCCAGGAGGTTGAGGGTACCGGCCATCTACTATCCATGGTTCAGTCACCACATGGGCTATGGCCCTGGCCAAGGCACTAAGACACAAGACCATCTGCACTTGGTCAGAACGTACTTAAGACTTGGTAAAACTATCCAGTCCGTGAAATAAGACGCAAGAAACATGCGGAAGAATAGTGGGACGAGTGATAAAAGGCTCCTGCCCCAGGAAGAAGGGCTCCTGCACACCTTGTAGATCCACTTGCAGAAGGATAAGGCCACAATGACAAAGCAGGAGATGGGAGTGACCCAGAAACAAGATGTCCCCTCAGGAGAGCCCAGAGGACAAAAAGCCAGGTTCTGCCCAAGAATGGCCCAAGAGCAGGGCTGGCGGGTAGGAAGGGGCATGGCGGGCATTCTCAAATGTGTTGCGAGCAGGTAGGCCCAGCCTCTCAGCTGACTCTGCATGTCTCAGCAGATGAGGAACAAGGAACACTGGAGTCCCAACCAGAAGAGTTCCGTATGTCACCACAGTCCAGCAGGCAAGCATACCTAGTAGCTGTTAAACCAATGGTGCAGCCAAACCATGAGCTGCTCAGTAACCAACCTCCAAGGACATGCTGAGCCCGGCAGAGATGGCACATGCCTCACGTCCTCTCTCTTATATTCACATTACAGGCATACTCACCATTATATAGCTGTGTGCAAGCCCATATCCCCCACAGTCCACGAATCCATATCCACTCACATACTATCTGCATGCCTATGTACTTACCCTCACAAACCTGTGCACACACATTCAGCCTCACAGGTATGAGCCCATACACCAGAACACTCATGTCTCGGCTATGCGCATGCCCCATGCACTCACTCTCTCGTAAACGTGCACACACACTCCACACTACCACATGCATGTGTTCACACCCATGCACACTCTTCAGCCTCTACATGGTCTTGGGTGTAACAGACACCATAGAAGGCTTGTAGGAACTGGGAGGAAGTGGAATTAACTAGAGTAGGTGACCAGCAGTATGGGGTGACTTCACAGACATCAGATATTCAGAAGACAGTGCGGTCATCTCCATCCAGTGTCATCTCCATCCATCTCCATTCCGAGGTCTGCTCAGCATAGCTGTGTATCAGGCACTGCCTCAGGCCCCATCTTAGAGGTGGTGGTGCGGGGGCTTGGGTTTTAGAATCTACTTGGCTGGCGTCTAAAGAGCCAAGAAGACAGAGGGCCATACCCTGAGCCTAATCCTTCTGTAGGGCTTCCTGAGAATAGGGGATCAGGACCCCTGCTCAAGGGAATAAGTACCACAGGAGTAGCTCTGGACACAGTATGGCTAAGCTTTAGGGGGCCATCCTGGGCCCCTCCCTCCACCTTCTTCCACGTGTTTCCAGTGTGCGCAGAGAGCCCATCTCCCATCGCTGTATCTTGAACATACCTTGCCTAACTCAGCACGGCAACACTCCTCCTTGGTAAAGCTCTCCTGATATTCTAGGCCACTCCCTCCCTGCCTCCATGTGGGAAATGGGGTGCTGCCTCAGGAATAGGGGCAAAGGGGGATCCTCTGGGGATATATGTCTGGGTTATGAGCAGTTCTTCCCCTTCCCTTTGGCAGGGAGTGGAGTATGCCCTCAGGAGCCCTGCCGTCTGGCCTGCAGCCTCAGGGACAGGCAGCTTTCTGGAGGGAAGCCCATGATCACCCCTCATTACCCAGCCCTCTAACTCGCTGGGGCTTATTTTCCAATTGTAGTTTTATCTCTAATTATTGTCTTCACACAGATGCAGCCTCGCACAGAAAGGGAAAGTATACCATGTCACAGATAATTACACGGGGCCATGCCAGGGCGGGGCTGAGCTGGAAGCCTGAGGAGCCACCAGATCCAACTGTGTTCTGCTTCTATATGGGGTGGCAGCAGGCTCAAAGGTACTGGGGCTTCCACACCTCTAAGGAGGGTCCCAGACTCTGAAGGGTGACTTTGACATGAGCGTGTACCTGGAGGTACACAGGTACCTGGAGCTTCTGAACCTGAGTGGAGAATCAGAGGTTGGCAGCCATGCTCTGCACCTGACCTCCACTGTACAAGACTCTAAACAGTCTGTATGACACTGAGTGATCGGGAAGCCTGTGGGAGCCACGTCTCCCTGTCCAGTCCGTGTCCTGGACCACGTGCTCCTGATAGCAGGTGACCCAAATGTACGTGCATCTGCACACCCGGGAATTTGTATTCCAGGCTTCATGAACTCCTGGTTCCCAGCTGCACAGGGTAGACAGAATACTATAACCTTGTCTGCCCTGCACTGGGGGTGGGGTGGTCACAGTTCTTGGGAGGTGGCACTGGGACCAGGGGAACAAGCAGAAAGTTGCAGCCATGTGCATTTTCCAGGTGTCCTGGCCAGGCATGGGAAGACGGAGGGAAGGAACTGGCAACAGGAGGTTCTAAGTGGATCATGGTCTCCCAGTTGACCTGATGCCTCTGCAGAAATATTGTGCTTGAGATGCAGTGAGGTATGCGATGCATTGCTGAGCCCTGCCTGCTCGTCACTTTAAGGTAGACACCAATCATGAGACATGCAGGCACATGCTGCAGCCACCCAAGTGGACACTCTTTATATCTCTGGACTGCCCCTTCTACCCCTTCAATCCATGGCCATGGCCTAAGGTGCTGTGGGCTGCAAAAGGCCCTCCTCAGTGCTGGTATTGTCACCAAGCTAGGCCACACTGCCCAAACCACGGAGCAGCAGACCATCCTGGTGTGTGTTGACTGGACAGAATGTCTATCCCCTTGAGCACTGCTATCCCACAACTATGGGACCAATGCAGAAGAAAGGCAGGACCTTAGTTAGGGGATCCCAAGGGGCAGGTCCCAGGACAAAGTGCTCTTCCCTCCTCTCCTGTCCCCAAGCCATCGCTAACCAGCCACTTTCAGGCTCATATCTTCCCAATCGTCCCTGTGAGTTATCAGAGTGGAAAATCTGTCTAGAACCAGTCCTGGCCTCTCATGAGACTTGTTATTGATGGGATCAGCTCTCCACAGGACTTCAGGAATAGCCAGGTATGAGTGGGCACCTCCTGTGTGACCTGTCTGCACATACCTAAATGCATCTGCCCTGCCACTTCTACTTACCTGCCTAGAGGTCATCCTGGGGATCCACTTGGTTTCTGTCAACTCCTATCCTGGGCAGAGTTGGTTCAGAGAGTAAAAGGGAACCAGTTCTGCCTAGAGCAGAGTGCCAGTGGTCAGGTGCAGCAGGAGAGCTGATGGAGGGGGCAGGCTGTGGCTGAGGTGCTTCCTGCCTGTGCCTGCAGACCTAATGCAGGCTGCTGTCCTTGGTGCTGAATGCAGTAGGCTGGGTATTGGGGCTTGGCCTGTGGCAGCTTTGGGGAGCAGGGTCCTGCGCAGTCAGCTAGTGCTTAGATGCAGTATGTGAATGTCTGGCAGCAGCCTCCTCTGCAGTTTTTGAGGAGTGAGGCTTATCACCAGGCAGGACGCACCTGAATGCTGGGCCCCAGTCAGCTGATGAGCACACCCCCCCCCAGTTCCAGGTGAGCCCGGCAGGGGGCACCTGCTCATGAGAAAAATGCTTCAAGGGCCATCTGTATATCCCCCATAAGTGACCACCACCCTGCTTCTGGAACCAAGTGTATCTTAGACTTCTGCCTCTACCCGAGGTGGCTCGGCTTCCAGGGCAACCACTGTAGCACAAAGTGACCTATTTTCCTTCACTGCTCTATATGCAGCATTGTGGGTGTGTGAAGGGGCAGTGGCTCCCATTTTCCTGAGGTGACAGATGGGACTCACAGCCAGCCTGTATGAGCTTGGCAGGAGGTGGCCCCATCCTGGGAAAATAGTTCACAATGCAGAGCCCAAACTGTCCATAACAGGAGCAGGTTAGTCCTTAAGTGTATGGTAAGATGCAGGGCAGACACATGAGAAATGGAGTCCTCACCCTCGCCAGAAGAGGGCAGGTGTTCTACATCATGCCCAGATTCTCACTGAGAGCAGAGAGCAGATAAAACCATACCTGCCAGCCCACAGCTGTCCTTGAACATGCTGACAGAACTCTTTAGGCTCTGCCCAGAGAGCTGGCACTGGCACATATGTACGAATGCATGCACGCATGAGTGCGTGCACATATACACACCAGGGAAGGAGACCAGAGAAACTGGTGCATGGTGCACAGAGCTGGCTCGGTTACCATAGGTTCTTAAAAAAAAAAAAAAAAAAAAAAAAAAAGGCTGAGCCTAGAGTTGGAGAGAAAGGCCAGGAAGCAGCAGCCATCTAGTTCCCAGGTCACCATGCTGGTAAGACAGGATGAGGAGACAGGTCCCTTGTGTATAGGTAGCCACAACTGCCCTGTGGGCTAACCTCCCTGGTCTCAACTCTTCCATCAACTCAGTCACTGTTCCAGCAGACCTCCCCAAGGCCCCCAGTGAGCCAGCCTGTTAGAGCCACACCCGATAGAGGCCCCTCTCTTGGCCTTGGACCAAAGAAACATGGCCACTATTAGGGCGATGTTCTATGGAGAGCATCCTGCAGAGGAATGAGGTCTCCATGCAGCAGCTCTCTGGCCCTGAGCAATGGAGGGATGGCCTTCACCTCCCAAAAACAACCCAGCTGAACCTCAGCAGACCATGAGCCAGGACCATAGCTAAAGCAATACCACAGCTAAGCTAGGATCACAGCTAAGCCAAGGCCACAGCTAAGCCATGACCACAGCTCAGCCACAACTACAGCTAAGCCAAGCCACTGCTAAGCTGCCCCAATTTCTGACACAAGGAACCAGGAGATGATGGTGTTCGCCATCGTCAGTCATTCAGCGTCAGGGTGATAGGTCATACAACAGTGATGAACGCTCAGTCCCTAAGGCCTCCAGATGATGCTAGGCCGGGCAGTCAGGCATAGGGGACAGCCATTCACTGCAGCAGTGCCCTGGCCAGATCTGACCCCACTCACCATGTGGTCTCTAAATTGTTTCACCTCCTCCCCGTCCCAGGCCAAGCAAGACAAAGCTGAGCTCTTCTTGATCAACAGGAGGCAAGACTCAAAGGCATCAGCCTGCTTAGCCCCCTTCATATCCCCAGCTATGACCACAGCCCTGGAATTCTTCCTGATGAAAGTCCCATAGCCAAAGTGTTCCCAGGGTACAAGGGCCTATACTGCTCACTAATCTCAGCAGGTCCAAAGCCTGGGCCTCTCAGGCCAGGACAGGGGATAGAGGTTAGGGGGCAAAGGACGAGGGACACAATCAGTCAGCATGGATACTGGAGGAGGGCAAGGCAGCAAAGTCTTGGTCATTTTTTGCCCTTGCTGGATGCCAAGATGTCTCAGTCTTTTGGAGTGGGGAATTTTGTATCCATCTCCCCGTTTACATGCTGGCAAAGTTCCCATTGCTGGGTTCCCACTCTAGTAAATGGGCTCCTCATCCTGTCTCACCCCCCGTGAGGATTCCACAGCCCCTTTACTATTCTCCTTGGAAGGCAAGGTCCTGAGGGCAAGCTGGAGGCTACCCCCAGGAGCACCTCCTCCCTGTCTTGCTCTCTCTTTTCTTGCCCTACATTGAGACTCACCTGGTGCTAGGGAATCCAGAGCAGACAGCATCCCAGGGCGGACGGAGGTGATAGACTTGAAGCAGATGGAGTTGCTATGCACTTACTGCTGATGCCTGCACCCATCCCGGGTACCAAGCCTCAAATGGAGGGCTTGGGAGATAGATGATGACCTATTTGGTCTAGTGCCTTCACATGTGACCAATGTAAGGTCAGATGGATTCGGAGGCACCAAAGACTACCAGCAGTCTCCCAACACTGCCTACCCTGTAGTGTGAGATCACACATGCTCTCATATCAACTTCCGTCTGGAGGCCTAAGGACCTAACGCATAACACTTCAGTTCACACAGACAAGTATGTTCTTCATCACAAACTTAGTCATGTCTCCACAAAGGTTTGTTCATAAAGGCCTCTTTGCTCACTGCAACATGACTACCACCAGCTAAACTAGACCTACTGCCAGCCTTGGACATGGAGGACAGAACAGTAGTGTGACCAGGTGTCCTAGCAATGCCACTGTATGACCAGAACTAGGCTTACATGCACCTTCGTCTTTAATCACAGAGCTCTTCTCTTTTTCTCATAGGAGGAAGCAGGCTCAGGGCCTGGGGTCACATTGTTGGAAATCTGGGTTCACAAGACTTCAGGCCTCATCCTCCTGCCACTGCACCAGCAGTCAACGCTCCCAGCTGGATGGTGTCATATGCACTACTCTCTCAGTCCAAGCTCAGGGTGTCTGCCATGCCTGACCAAAGTAGTAGTCAGAGAAGCCCATGGGGCCATACTGTTTATCTACAGATGAGCACACTGGAGAGACAGAGTCCAGGGACAGGGTGGGTGACATAAGGGTCTCAAGAAGCTTGGGGTCTCGAGAGCTCTTTGACATCAAGCTGTCAGCAACACAGATAGCACAGTGTGGCTGCCAGGTAGAGGGGCCTCCTACCACCCAAAGCTGAACAGCTTGAGAGAGCAGAGACTTGCTCAGGGCTGAGCTGGGGAGTCCTTGGAAGCTGGTTGCCAGTGTTCCTAAGTCAGCAGAAACCCCTAAGTCTCCAGAGCCCAAGCTTGATGCGGCTTCAGGGCTCTAGATCTCTAGAGGCTGACCCTCCCTCTGCCTGTGGAGGGTCAGCCTAGTATGCTGAGAATGCTCCAGAGAGAGGGCCTGACAATTTAACTCTAGTTCTAGAGCCTGGCTTCTGCACAGGAAGGCCCTTGCGTTTCCTCACCCTAAGCCCTGACTAGCCCCCTCTTCTAATCCTGATGAAAGATCACATCGGGCTGGAAATCAAGACTGGTGGGCAAAGTGATCAAGATGCATGGGGCACACACAGGGGAGGGAATTTGGCTCCCAGGTTGGGGGTGCTCAGACCCAGTGGGCAGCTTCAAAGGAAGACTGGCTGGGAGCATGCCTCTCCCTCGGCCGGGCTGTGGAGACTTTGAAGTTGCAGACATCAAAGTATTCATGTTCTCCTCAGCAGCCACACAGCTGTGGGTGCTGAAGCAGCCTCCCCAGCCACTCCTCACCTCTCAGCCTCCACCCCCACAGCCGGGGCACTCATGGTTCTGAGCCATGGCTGCAGTCAGGATTCCCCAGTGCTGGGGGAGGCTGACGACAGGGTGCAGGCAAAGCTCCTCCACACAGATCCTGAGAACGCCCACCAGTGCGCCAGGGAAGGCGCATGTCTCTGGGGAGACAACTGTTCACACTCCGAAAAGGAATCTCTCAAATTAAATTAATTAAGCCCTGAAATATTTCACATGCCTACGGCCCTTTGGCTGCCTCTGTGTGCCCCGCCCTCCTCTGCCTATCACCCAAATAGGGGGCAGGGGCCTCTTATTCTTCCTCAAAATGTACCTCTAGGTCAGTGCCCAGTAAGAGGCTCTGACCCAGGAAGGAAAGGGATGTGAGAGGAGAGAGGAACAACATCCTCAGGAGACCTTGCTGTCCTGTGTCCTAAGTCCCTCCCCAGGTAGAGTAAAGTCATCTCTGCAGCCCAGGGGTGGGCAAAAGAGTCTGGGAACTTGGTTCCACTATCACCTGGCCTGGCAGGACCTTGATGGGGTGGGATGGGGGGGGGTCTCCTGCATCTATTCCTAGTAGCAGACAATCAAATGTGAAGACTCCACACTTGTTCATCTCATCCCCCACTGAAAGGTGGCCAGAAGCTCACCAAGGAAGAGGCCCAGGCAGGGGTCAAGTCTGGAGCCATCCCCACTGCCCAAAGGCAGCCTTGGAAGGCTTAGATACTGGGCACCCAGGCCTCCAGGAACAGGCTGGCAAAGGCTTCGAACAGATGGAAGAGAATGCCATTTTTGGCCAGGAGTGACCACAGAGGTATTTAACCCATTAAGCCACAGTCAGGTGAGGATAAGGAGGCCACAGAGAAGCTAGGGAAAGGAGACTGCTCCTAAGAGGCCTTCCTAATCCAGGCGATATGGCAAGGAGTACTTGCATGAAAATGGACCTGGAGTTTTATAATCAAGCTTATAATAAGTAAGCAAAGGCACCAAAAGGGGGAAAAAGGTGGGTGTGTGGAGGGACTTAGAACTCCAGGAAACTCAAAGGCCTTAGGAACATGGTGAAATGTAAATAGAGCACACCATGAATATAAAGCATCCATGGTGTTGAATAAAAAAAAACCTGCTCAACAGGAGACCCCTGATCTCCCAACTCTATGAAAATCAGGTCTCAGCACAGAACCACTATGCACACAAGTAATATCCTTCCAGTGGGTCCCCAACTATACCCTGGCTGCCCATGCCTGTCCCTCAATCCACCTACCCCATTTTCCTGCCTTCTAGCAACAACAGTGAAATTACATTGATCCAGATAATGGAAACATTTTAACAGGGGGCTAAGAAAGCCATTTTGATTCCCGACCTTGGGGAGAGAGTACCCCTCTGCCTCTACCTCACATCTCCAACTAGGCCCTAATACTGGATATTTCCAACAGAGAGCTCCTCCTGGACCAGGGCCCAGAGGACCCCTGTATGCATCCCTTTCCAATCAGAGAATGGCAGGAATAGGCAGCAGAGGACTTCCAGCCCACCTCCTCATCAGGCTAGGGGCTTCCGTGAGCTCTAAGACCACCTCTGTCACCCTATGATCTCAAACCTGATAGCAGGCAAAGCCAACAGGTTCCCTTGCAAGTGGACACGGGGCTTGAGGAGATCACCAACCACACCAATGAGGCAAATAATCCCACCCAGCCCATCAGCCCAAATATGTCCTTTGGTGACAAGTCAGTGCCACTTCCCACTGCTAGCCCAGGAGAGGAAGACCATACTTACACGCACCTGTGCAATGACTTCCTGGGACTCAAGAGACAAAAACCTGGGTTAGGACAACCAGAGGGTCAAAACCCAGGCCCCATCACAGCTGCCTTTCCCTCCCCTGGTGCTGAGCTAAAAGAAGAGGGCCTGCCCGCCCCCTCCCTAGAAGTAGGCGATATCTTTCATTTTTCAACATACCTGAGGACAGGGTCACTCTTCCCTGCCAACACCAATGCCAGGGGTCTTCACAGGCTAAAGTGACCCACTTGGACCCAAAACCTTCTGTACTGGCCCTGTAGGAACTCACAGCTCTTGAGGTGGTCCATCTTCCCTCAGCACCCATATGAGGAAGACCACATCCTCATATGGTGATCATTATTGTGGGGTCTTGGAGGTCAGATCAGAACCTAAGAACTTGGAAGGGCAAAATTTCCTGGGTTAACAAGGAGGGCAGGGGACTTGGCATGTGCTTACTTCAATCATGTCCTACTAAAGTCATCTGAAGGTAGTAGTTTAAGATTGGAGTGTAGTGGACGGTCAACTGGACCCAGCCTTAGTGTGAGTTGGGACAGCTACAAAACAAGTACCCACCCTACCATCCTCCTTGGGAGGCCTGGCTGGACCACTAGGCTTGTGGCAGACAGGGAGGGACAAATAGTGGCAGTCCATGCAATGGCTGCCAGGTGAGTTTATATACTATCCTTTGCTCTTTTGGGGCCCCAAGGAGATCCTGTCCTATCCCTGACTCTGGAGAATGACAGCCACACAGTGCTGGCTTGGACTCCACAGATATGGTAGACACTGTATCACTGTTAGTCTGGGCCTGTGATTAGGCAAGTGATCAGGGTTCAAACAAGAGTAGAAACTAATGGGATGCCTTACCACTGTCGCAAGTTGAGTAAAGTCCTCCGGCTCACACCAGCCTCTTCCCTTTTATCCCCCCCCAACTGCCTAAATACTGACCGACGTACCTATTCCATTGCCACTGGGCCTTGCCTAAAAAACCCATACCCAAGTCCACTAACTGTTAGGGAAGATGCAGCAAGGAGGGCGTACTGGGGACTAGAGACTGTGCTCCCAAGGAAAGGAAGGTAGGGGTTCCTAAAATCAACCCAGGTTGGCAAGTTGCTCCTGGGTACCAAGGCCAGGGTACCAAGGCTCCTGGGTACCAGGCCAGTGTTGCCCTCTCCCACAGTGGGTGGTGCCAGGCCCAAGGCCTCACCCCAACTGCCAAGTTCCCACAGTACTTGGGAATGTAACAGCTGGCTAGGGCTGTTCTCTATCCCCATGGTGAAAGTCCCCACTGTTTTCTTAGGCATTTGCCTAGGCCTACCCAGAGGGCCAAGTCCCTCTCTCATCTCATGCACCAATGTGAACTTGCATAGGGTATAAATATTTCATACAGGGTTGGTCTGAACCTTCTCTCACCCCAGCCTGGAAGAGGCCAGAGAACTGAGTGAAGGCTAAGCCTGTGAGTGTAGCCAGTTGGTCTTCCACAGCCTAGCTCTACCTGCCATGATCAGGCCTGGAAGCTCTCTGGGGAATAAGGAAGAAAGGGTCCAAAGACATCTGGTACATGATGGGTGAGGTTGGCATTCCAGGGAGGCATTTTTCCCTGGCTTCGGGTTGGGGGTAACAGAGCCATACCCAATGTCAAGCCCCCACCCTGCTGTTTACTATCCAGCTGGGGGCATAAAACTCACCCCATTCTATCTGCCATTCTATCCCAGGAGCCAGGCTGAGGGGCCTTAAAAAGGAGAATCAGCCCTTCTCTAAAGCCTACTCACAAGTCTTGAGGGTCAATGGCCCTGAGAAGGGGGCTTGAGGTCATATCCTTCCCTCTTGAATGATGCTGGAAGAATCCCTGCCTCCAAATCCCAGTCACCTCATATAGAGTCCTCCTCATTTTCCAAACCTCCATCTGTTGCCATGGTGACAGGAGCAGATAAGGCAGAAGCATCCAAAACTCCCTTTTCCTTCCTGCCTCCTTTAGTTGGGGCTATGTTCTGACCCCTACTGTGCCCCAGAAACTTCCCTAGCCACTTCCCTTGATATGCCCTCATCTGCCCAAAGAAGGGGTACCCAGGGACATCCTGGCTGGGGTCCATAGATTATTCCTTTGTAGATAACCAGCCCCCAGAATCAGAGAATATGGCTTCTTCTTTCTGTGTCTTCTACCTACAAAAGTTCCAAGGGCCCAAAGAGCAGAGGAGACATCTAGCAACCACCTGTGCTTAACACTGGAGTCTCAGAACTGTCCAAGACCCAGAGCAGCCAACAGTCTACATGTGCTGCATGAGGGTCTTCTCGGCACCACGCTGAAGTTCTCCCCACTCTACAGGGCACAGTGCTAGGGCATCCCTACTTTCAGACACCCAAGCCTCAGAAACTAGAAAGGCTGCATGACAAATAAGTGGCAAGTTGGGAAGAGGACATGGACCCATCCCTAGGGGCTTCACAGTTCCTATCTTCTGTTTTGAACCGTCAATGTGCCTCCTGAGACTTACTGACCAGCATTCCTACCTCAGCTACATCCTACAGCAATCTCGGTAGACTTGACTTACAGCAGTTATAACAATTTCAAACATTCATTTGGTCTTGGGTTTAGCACTCATGTACTAAGTCATCAGCCAATCAGGAGAGCCTACGTAGCCTTCCCCACCAAAGTGTCCTTGCCTTTTCTGCAACCATGGCCCATTTCCACACTATCATAGTCTGCCTTCTGCAACCTCATTAATCAGTTCACATGGTACATTACTCCAGCCCTTGGGGACACCATATGGACCTTGAAGTGAACTAAGCGACTTCTACAATCCGAACACATCCCAGAGTGACAGGCTGGTGTGAATGGGGACGTGAGGCCTGATGTGTCCAAAGAGCTCTGGTTCACTAGTGACATCACCAGCACCCTTAACAGTATGACAGAGAGGTGATTCTCCAATGAGATATAGATGACTGGACAGCTGCGCAAAGGGCTTCACATGCCCTGCCAAAGAAGGACCATGGAATCCTGCAGAAACTGTCCTCATCTGCCAGTATAGCCAGGACAGGAGCCTAGAGTGTTCCAAATGCTCCAAGATCAGGTCAGTCCCTCAGGCTAAGGGACAAACGTCCTGGGAAGGGGAAAAGCTTTATGTCAAGGAAGAGGACAGAGGAATAAGGCAAACCCTGGTACCACACCTGTAGCCTAGGCAGGGACACCTCCCCAGGGGCTAGGTCACCAGTCTAGCTCTCCCAAAGGCTCTCTTGCTCCCAGGATGAAGTCAACATGAGAAGCAGGGGAAGAGGTTTGGCTTGGTCCTAACTCTGTTGCCAGGCTAAGGTCTGAAGGTAGATTCAGAGCCAACACTGGCCTGGTGGTGTAAGTGTCTCCAAGTGAGACCCCACATCCCACGCCTGCCAGCTGGATAGGACACTTGTGGATCTGGCAGGAAGGATGTATTCAGGCTAAGGGACAAAGAAGACGTAGGTCCTCCACAGTTGTTTCAATAGCCATGTCCTAGAGTCTGCCCCGGCCCCTGGTGTGAACAATGACAAGTGGCCCAGGCACTGAACTCCAACCCTTGAAGCCAGGTTTTGGGATGGGCACATGGGCCTCCCTAAGGGCAGAGAGTAGAACCAAAAAGCATGTGTAAGAATGTGTAGCAAGGACTAGCCTGAGGAAGTGCCCCTGCGGCAGATGAAGCCCCACCGTGGAGAAGGTTTGAGGGAAGCTAGGCTAGGTCTATCCTCCCCAGGAAGTGAACTGGGTGTCTCAGGTCCTCCGTGCTAACAAGAGGAAACAGGCAGACTACAGGATGGGTGTTCTAGGAGAAGAGGGGTTGGGAGGCTAGGAAGACACTGTTGAGGGCCCTGAGAGCTGGACTCTGCAGCTAATGGGTGCAGGTCCCTGGCACACAGCAAGCTCTGCCATCAATACCCCATGGTGAGGGACGGGGGAGAGAGTTCCACATCTCCCATCCGTGGAGGAAGAGGGTCCAAGAACCTACAGTGAAAAGAAAAAAAAAAACCCTTTCCTCTTGGCCAGCCCTGTGACTGGTAGTCCAGTAGCTACTGACCGGGTCCCTGCAGCTTACAGACAACCTTGCTGTGATGTCAGTGAAGCCCTCTCCCCAGCTAGAGTCCCAGCAGGGTGTTAACTGCCACATACATCCCAAGAAGCCCACCAGCAGGAAGCATTGTCCAAGACCCCATGTACACATACACACCTGCACATACACAGCTACACACTCTGACACAGGCCCCTCCTAGGGAGCACCATGGGTAGTCTCTGTAGTTCCCTTGTGTGGGGCAGCTCCCTTCTCTGGGGCCACAAGTTCTATGAAACTGAAATTTTAAGGGCACACGAGGAATCTAGCAGGATTGCCCCTGTACACCACTCCTAGTATCCATGTGGAACCTCAGCCAGTGCTGGGAGCTCCCTTCTTGCTGAGGCACATCCCTAGAGGTGGGTAGGGACCCACACTCCAATCCCTGCAATGCCAGTGATCATATTACATTTCTATTGACTGGTCCCTGCAATTCAATACTGTAATATTATCCCAGCGAGATAGTTTTGATGAATCCCTTATCTATTCAGTAATTCAATTGAGTGAACCGTTCATCTAAGCTGCTGCCCTAGTTAAGGAAGCCTTGCTCTTCCTCCCTCCCTTGGTGCAGGACCTAGGAAATAGAAGCAGGTGATTAGGCCACTGGCTGAGCCACTTTCAGAGTGACAGGCCTAGAGACCCCAGAAGGAGAAGGTGCTGAGATAGTAGCATTTTCCTGGAAGGCATGTTTAGGGTAAAGGTGGAAAGGTGAGCAGGGACCAGGTGGAGCCCAGCAGAGTGAACGATGGGTTGATACCCATACCTGCAGAGCCAACACTAGGAGCCCCCAGTGGCCTCCATGAGGTTGGGGGTAGACTCCCACCTTTTGCGTGCATGCCATGTGTGGCACTGCTTTGACCAGCAGTTGGCTACCCTCTGAGGGATAGGCAGGGAAGAGCAGAGGTGACTGGATTACAGTGTCAGGCAGTCTGTGATGCTCTGGGAAGGTGGGGACCTGGAAGGAGCCACTACAGCCTGTAGGCCTGACTGTGGGAGTCCAAACAGACACCCGCTCCCATGCTGGCAGAACTCTGAGTCCTGTAGTTGTTATCTCCTGCTTTGCACCTGCCAGGCTCCACCCCTCCAGTGCCCAAGGGATGGGCAATGGGGTTGCCATGGTGATGAGGTTGGGGATGCCTTCTTCGGGAAGCCCCAGGGAGTCTCTGACTGTCATCCCACACACAGGCAGACATGGGAGTTCAGATCTTCACAGACACACCAGCCCTACACATATGTGTGTGTGTGTATGCGCTCAAGCACACACACATACACACCTGCACATACTCAGCTACACACTCTGACACAGGCCTACAGATCTACATACACTCTCTAACCCCATCCCACAGCAGAAAGCTCCAGGCCTCCCCATCTGAGCAGCCTGTAGGCTTCTCACTCAGGCCCTCAGACAGCCCAGCAATGGACTACCCCAGTGCTCTCCCAGAACAGCCACAACTAGGCACAACTTGAAAGACCCAGAGATATCCCAATTTGACTTTCACAACCACCCATCAGTGTCCCTTAGCAGAAGCATCCTCAGGTCTGTGGTACCCTGGCAGTTACCCTGGGCCTTTTCACCAGCAGAACCCAGCATCTCCTTGAGGAATTCAAGGGTAGAAAAGGCCTCCTTAGTCTTTCCAGGGACTCTTCTGCCCCATTACTATTGTCAGCTATGAGCACCAATGGTCTGGCAAATCTACTCTCTCCATGCAGGAGGGACTCCCCTACATGGAGTGTCCTCCATGACACTCAGCCAATGTTCACCCTATGCCTTCCCTGTACCAGCCCTATTGCAGGAATCTACAGAACAGTGAATTAAGACAGAAGCTATAAACCATGAGAAAGCTGAGGAGTCCTTAAAGCCAAGGAAGAGAAGGCAGCCTGGCCAGTACTGCTCTCATGTTCAGGGAAGCAACCTCTTGGAGGAACCATAAACAGTTCAGGGATACCCCTCTCCCTGCCCCCAGGGGGACATGCTGCCCAGATAATCAGAGAGACAGACAGATGGACCCACGCCTGGCCTGCAGTGCCAATGGGAGGCCACAGTCAGGGAGGGGAGTCACGCTGAGCCCTGCAGTCACCTGCTGTCAGAGACAGAAACACTGGCCCCACCCCCGCACCAGTGCCTGCCTGTCCATCCTCAAGCAGGAGGCCAGTAATCTGCAGTAAGGTAATAATAGAATCTGCTTAGTGGGCAGCAGGCAGGAAGGACAGGGAGAGGAGAGAGGCAGAGCTTGCCGGCCCACACTCTGATGCTTCCAAACAGCAGCATCTGTCCCCAAAGTACTATTGAGCTAGTGTCCAACTGAGAAACCTGGCATTATGTCTGCCTCAGCCACCAATTCCTCTCCAGGCTGGCACTCAGGCTGGGGGCAACGTTGCCTTGTCCCAAGAGCTCTCTCTCTTTTCATCCCAGTCCCCCATGGATACCAGAACTTGAAGTCAGAAAGCCTGATGCTGTGCAATGGGGTCTCTATTGCCACATCTGACTCCTAGGCAGCAGGCAGGACTAGCAGGCTGGGTATGTCCTCTCATATCCACTCTGAAGTTCACAGTTCTGGGAGGGCATCACAAGGAGAGGCTGTGACCGAGGAGGAAGGATCAGAAGGAGTTCAGCACTGGGAATGGGAACAGAGCTGGGAAAGGCAGACAGGGAGAGGAGTGGGCACAGAGAAGTGAGGCCTGCAAGAAGGAGCTAACCCTGATACCTTAGGTTGCATAGCTCTGAAGGCTTTGGGGTCCTAGAGGTCAGGAGGCAAACTATCTGATCCTGGCAAGCCTCCCAGGGTAGCTGAAGCCTGGCTGGAGATGTTATAAGAAATGCAGGTGTCTCTAAGGGGCTGAAGAAGAAGAGCACTAGCTCTGGAATCTTCCATCTAGAGAGGAGGTCAAACCACACTGGACAGCCAGACTCAGCCTTGGCAGCAAGAGTGGGCCAGTGGAGGCTGGCAATTACTTGTGGAGACGCAACCCCCCCCCCCCCATCTACCAGCAAGAGAACAGCTTCAAGAGCAGCAGAGCAGCACATGCCACACCAGCAGTCCTGTACTACAGAAAGCGGCACCCCATCAGCTCAGGACCCACGAGAATTATTCCTGATGGGATCGTCACCCCAGGACCACATCAAAATATCTAATGCAGAGGTCCCCGCAGTACCCCATGAACCAAAGACAATGTAGCCAGGGGTGACAGCCATCACCCTGCCTTCTTGGGCCTGAGAACAACCGACACTGACCCCAAAGTGACTCACTCAGGCTCTGTGTTCCTCTCCTCCAGATGAGGCTAAGATACACCCGGCAGTGCACAGGCCCCGGAGGTGTGTCTCGGGGAGAGCAGGATCACAGGAGAGAGGGGTTGCAGCAAGGATACTCCTGCAAACCCACTGCTTTCTGTATGCGTCAGGATGTCTAGGACAGTAAACCAAGCACCAGAGGACAATGGGACTACCAACTGTGTCTCTGCCAGGCCTAAAGCATGAACCCTTCCCCCACAGATTGGGTCCTGATATCACTGGTGTTCCAACTTGTAGCCTGGGACGGCCCTCAGTGTATCCTCCCAGGGATGGGACAGAACAGTGGGCTTGTGAGCCTACTCACCAGACAGAGCTATGCCTACCTTGTCACCCTGAGGCATTTGCTGTAAACTGTCAGTGACACTGACAACTAGTTCTAAGTCCTCTGAGATTTGGGGTTTGGCACCCACAATCCTCCAATCTGAGATGAGCCTGCTTCTTTATAGAAAGCTCAGCAGCTGGCCCCACACTAATCTTCTGGCTCAGCAGCTTCTCCTGAGCCCCCAAGGCCTCTCCTCTTCCCAACATCACCTATTTCCAGTCACTACCATCTCCCACCTAGCCTGAGGGGATGACAGGGAAGATGGAGTCTGTGTGCAGGGAACCAGCAGGGCTGGCCTAGAGTCAAGGCCCAAGGAAATGAAGGACCCAGGCTGGAGCATCCAGAGATGAGCATCAGCTACCTCTCACCTCCATGCCCCTCCCCTCCCACAGGTAGGATTTAGGAATCAGCCTGACCTACAGCCAGCCTTTCCTTAGTCCATGTCCCAGCAGCTACCCAAAGCTATCACATTCCTGCATGCTGCCCACCCTTAGAACCATGAAATAAGGAACACTCAGGAGTGAAGACAGGGGAAATGCTGCATTAACAGTAGGAGGCCTGCCCCAACCCCAGCATATCCATGTGAAAGGCCGTGTCCTCATCCTCCTGCAGTTATAGCCACTCAAGAGAGGAACTACCACCAAGAGGTCAATGTCAGAGTCTGTACCAATGAGAAGCATTCTTCTCCAGAATCAGTTGGAGGCCCATATCTAGCACCCTTGAGCATGCAGGCCATCAGGACTGGCAGCATGAGGCCCAATGTGCGTAAGTTTCTCCTGGCCCATGGCCAGGCCCATGTCCCAACAGCAACCCAAGGCCATCACAAAACCCAAGGCCATAGCTCGGAGACAAGTCTGAAAATTCACTGAAGACCTCTGAGTCCCTCATATAGCTTGACACGGCTAAAGCTGGGGACTGAAGACCAACAGCTATTGGAAGCACCCTTTTCCCAACCCCACCTGGCGGAAATTGTAGGCTTTAGAACAGTCCTGCTGGACAGCTCCCAGCTAGTCAGGAACAAAGGCTTGACTTAGGATCCCCGCCCTGCCCCCTGCAGAGCTGAAGGCCTGAAGCTATCCCCAAGAACCCATGGATTTGAGGCCTGTGCACCACCTGGGCTTGCCAAAAGCTTTCTCTGCAAACTAGGGTGGGCATGAGTCTGGGACTGCTGAGGTTAAGAGCAACAGTTCCAAGGACTCCTGAGCCCTGAACCTCTCATACACATGGACTAACAGGTCGAAGAAAAATACGCTTTTCTAAATTGCCACAGATGCATGCCCTACCCAAGATGCATGTGTTACAGAATGAACCCCAGCACACGGGCACTCAGCTTAGCCTGCTACAACAGCAGCTCCAATAGCAACTTTTTCCAGGGATGTCCACACCAGCTTCCCAGCATCTGCTAGATGCCAGGCAATGTGACTATGACTGTCACTGCCCATTGACCCCCAGCTCCTGCCACCGCCTCCTGAGGCCACATAGAGGCCGTAAGTCAGTGTGTTGGCACAAGAGCTTCATGAAGAAAGATGCTAGGCTATGGGGTATGGAGCAAGAAGCCTGGGAAAACTGGTTAGCTTAACTCAGCTCCATGCCTACTGCGCCCACTGTCCATCTGCTGGACATGCAGTGTCTCTAGTGGTTCTCACAAAAACCTCTCATTCTGACTGGATGGAAGTTGTCCTCCCTGGAGACAGATGCTGTATCAGGAGCCAATGGGCAGTGAGGGAAATTGCCACCTGCCTGGCATACAGGAAAGCTGGCTCTGAGGAGCAACTCTGATATCCAATTCCACAGGAGTTTGAGAGACCTAGCCTGAGCTGGGGAGCCGTCCTTCTAACCCCACCTCTGTCCTCACCTGCTGAAAGGCTCAGGACAGAAGGTAGGGTCTAGGGCAATCTCAAGTTTGAAGCTACTGTTATATTCTGCCTTGAGAGTCCCCCCCCCCCAGGCTTTCTGGAGCAACAGATCAGCAATACAGGCAGCCAGTGGGAGAGGTCCAGGCCTGGGAAAGCTTTCTGCTCTCATCCCAGTGCCGGACCAGCTTCTGCTGCTTTTAGAAGCTAGTGTTCTTCTGGGGATGGAAATAGCTCTGTGATCCTCAGGGTCTCTGTCTTTTTGATATACACACTGGAACATTACCAGGTAGGATTTGTTTCCAAATCAATAGGGTTGAAGCAAAACCGGGTACACACTGCTGATGGCTAGAGCTAGGCATACTAGGGAAGGGCATGCTGTGTTTTAAAAACTCTTCTGCGTCCTATCTGGAAATGCCATAATCCAGGACAGACCCAGCACTGGGCATGCAGTTTGTGTAACAGTCCCAATCCACAGGGTTGAGTCTGGGAGGATGTCTTTAAAGCTGCAGACCCACAGCTGGCTTGATGCCCTAAGTCCCCTCCCCCCATGCCCACCAGGCTGGAGACAGGGCCAGAATGGGATGAGCTCAATCCAGTAGGAATCCAGGGATTTGCTTGAGGCTCTCTGGGCACATGACAAGAGACAGAATCAGCCCACTCACTAGTCCAGAGCCTGTGAAAGTGGTAGAGGTCCAATTCTGAGCCTCAAGAGGCTGGGCCTTCCCAGCATCCTCTTGGCTAGGCAGAGGTGACAGCAATCCATCATCTCTCACTGCCTGCTGCTACAAAAACAAGGGCTCCAGGAAAGTCCCCTCAGTAAAGGGGGTGAGCAAGCAGAAGGGTTCATCTATCTTGTTTCTCCTTGTGCCTCAGGCCCCTTAGCCTGCACATTGCTGACCCCGAAGTTGTCACTGGGAACAGCAGGAGGGCATAGAATTGTTCAGTCCCGTCTTAAGAAGGTTTCCCTGGCATCATCTCATTGCCACTCCCCCCTCGCTCCTCCCCCATCGCTATATAGACAGGGAAAGTAAGGCATGGAGAAGAAGGAATTCCCTATTGTAGTCTGGTCTTTCAAACTAAGCCCTAGGGATAGACTTGCCCAGAGACATGGCACACAGCAATGCCATAGGACAGTCATTATCCCAGGGCCTCAACAGTTGCAAACTCTACTTGCTGTGTCATGGGATGGGGCTTGCCCAGCTCCTAGTGGGGTGGATGGACTTGCCTTTGGTGGGAGCCAGGTCAGAAGGATCGTGCCTGTAGCCCCTTCAGCTTGATGGAAGGTGGTATGATGTGACTCCAAAATCCAGAACCCTGACTTGATGATGGTGTGTATGAGATCCAGAAACAGCTAGGGTAAAGGGACACTGATGCTCCTCAAAGCCAGCAAAACTCTGTGCCCATCAAAATGGTCTAACATGAGAAGGGTTGGCATTGTGGGTATTTGGGTTACATTGAGTTATATACCCTTAGCACCCAGGCTATGCCAGGCCCTTGTTCACCTCTGATCACACCAAGACAAGCAAGAGGCTATGTTTGAGAGTAAGGTTGAGGGCAGGGCTTGTAGCTCATTACCTGAGGGAGGGGCTTCATCTGGCCTCACAAGAGGAAGCTGAACAAATCCTTACCTGGCCAATGGAATCCAGGCCCAGAACATGAGGAACTCCATCTCAGGAATGGCCTCCCCAACCCCAACACCAGTAATCCTTCAAGGTGGACACTCTGGCCAGTATCTTTCCTTGGGCAAGGACTTCTGGTCAGGACAAAAGAATTCTCAGTCCAGGGTAGAGGCCACATGCTGAGAAAACCAGTATCCAGGGGTCGAGGAGCCCAGGATAGCTTGTAGCAAGCCAACCTATGTGACAGTAATTCTACCAAGCTGCCGTCACCCTGGCCATGGGCTACTGAAACAGGTTGCTTTCGGGGCCCACAGCCATGACACTCAACCTAGCAGCCCTACTTCCTGAGCGCTGAGGACCCACTCTAACTCCCATCCTGATACTTTCACCACTGCAAGAACTGTAGGCAGCTGGGGTGACTGGGGCTCCCAGGCCCAGCCACCCCTCAACAGCCACATCCACAGCCTCCCTGCGCAAACCGCCCACGGCTCTGAGCTTGAGCTGACGTGTAGCCTCCCCCGCCTGCGTCACTACCCTGAGGCAGCTGTCCAGGCTGCCCTCAAGCCTCTGCCTAAAGGCCAGGAAGGCCAGCTCTGTTTTCCAGGACCCAGAGTGGGCCACAGCAATGTGAATGCTCCTATAGCACTTCTATCTCCAAGAAGGCCAAAGAATTTCTGTGTCAGGGCCCCTCAAAGAAACCTTGGACTCCCTTTGGCTCCAAGACCAGTTCTGGGTCCTTCTCTAGCCATCCTAGAAACACAAGGGCCCCAAATTATCCATTCAACCCTGGTCAGGTTCACAAGGATGCTGTGCCTATCCAAAGAGGTGGCTAGGCCCTCCCACACAATTAGGAAGTGAGGATACTACCCCACTCTATATGGATCAATCTGTCAGCCAGGAAAATACTGTCAAACTCTAGGCCTGGGGCAAGACCCCAGACCCAGCCTATGACCAGCATGCCAGAGGCCACCCTCAAAAGAGGGGAGGTTTCTTACCAAACAGATGGACTTTCAGGATACTGTCCAGCAGGCGGGGCTGGCTCCCAGCTGCCGGGATCCAGAACACTGGCCCTTCAGAGGCAACAGAACAAGGCCCCGACCAAGAGGGCTGGGCCCTAAGTGGTGGCCACCCTGGCACAATCCCTGCTTTGTCCCCAAAGCCTCAGCCAAAGCCCAGCCTCCATCCTGTTCAGAGCCCTGGACAGCCTGGCTCAGCAGCAGCTCCATGCAAGGCCTTGTGGAGGCCTGTGAGCAGCCTGGTCATGGAGAGCTGGGACCTGAGTCGCTGGGCACCTTAGCTACCATGCAGGCGAGCTCAGGTCTTACTTCTAACCGGGAAGCCCTCTCATGGAACCATAAACTTCCTGTAGAGTACAGGTAAAAACAAGGGACTCCATCAAAAAGAGAAGTCCAAAGAGACCCTTATCTCCTACAGCACCCCCAAGAAGAGCCTCGACAGGGCCACCCTTACTTGCTCCTACCAGACACTGTATTCAGCTTTGGAGCCTCACAAAAGTCCCAAGGAAACCCCATCCCAAAACCCATTTGTAAATGGGGCCTAAGGCAGAAAGCCTTTCTGCTATAGTTAGTAGCCAGAGTCCAGCCTCCAGAGTCAGCAGCACGGAATTGCCGTCACTAAGTTCCAAGAGGTCGCAGGACCCCCAGGCCTGGCCCACAAAGGACAGCCTGCACAACTAGGTGTTAACCTACCCTATGGACACTACAAAATAAATACCCAACTAGGTCACTGTGACGGTATCCTCCTCACTACTCTGCCAGAGCCCAGACAACGAGACTTCCTAGTGACTTACGCCACCTTTAGTGATGTCTTTGGGTGGTTGTCCTGGAGAGGACCTGCTGTCCACTGTGTGGTACAAAAGCTGGGTACCAAGGTAAGAAGGCAAGAAAATGATGTGCTCTCCCCTGGCCCACTCTACGAACACCAGGGAAGAACCTAGGGTAGATGGTCAGGGCACCAGAACATACTTGATAGGCTGTGTCCAGCAGTGGGCCTGGCTGGTGCTGCTAACAGGTGGGGTACAGGCCTTGCCAGCCCCACACTAGTGTTCAGGTGACTATTCAGGGAAGAGAGCAGTGCACAGCAAGTTAAGGGAGTCTACACACCAGTTGACACAGACAGTGTCTGGGCATCTTCAGAGGAAGGGCTCTGGCTATCTCAGGCAGCAAGGGATATGGTGGGACTTAGAGCCCTCCAGTGTCTCAGCCCATCACTACCCAGTGCTGTGGTGGCTGTGCATAGTCCAGTGACATTCCGCTCTGAGACTGCCTGATGATCTGTCAGAAACAAAGCCTAGGGAGTGGCGGCAGGAGCTGACTCTGCTTCCAGTCACAGTGAGGGCTAGGCCTGGAACTACTTCAGTGCAGGTGCACAGAACAGCTTGCTCCACTGCTTCTACATGCAGTTCTCCCTTGGGCAATGGCAGGGCAGAGACCTAGACATGACCCACTCTAGAAGCCCACCTAGCATAGGCCTGTTACACCAGAGCTCTGTGTATAGCCAGGTCCTGAGCAAAGCCCATATAAGTCAGGCCAAGGCCCACGAGCCCACCAAGTAAGGCTCTGTGCAGGCACATAGCACACCTTGAGTGAGCACCCTTTCCAGTACAAGCACACTCCATCCCTTGGCAGGAAGTTCATGGCCTCCCTGGTCTTCGTCACTGCTTGTAACAAGGCAGAGACCCACGTGCACTGGGACACAGATGCACTGCGCCATCTGAGTGGCCTGGGACAGGATGGAGGCTTGTGGTTTCCCCACCTCTACCCCTTCCTTTAAGCACACCTCCTCTTCCCTGGCCTCTGTTCCCTACTGCCTGCAGAAACAGCTCTCAGAGAGAATAGGAACTCCTGAGCAAGTATGAACTGTGGGAGGAGGGCTGGCAGTGCCCAGGCTTAGCCACAGACAGGAGCTGAAAAAGGCAGAAGAGAGAGGCAGAAGAGCTGCATGCCGCCTGTCGTGAGCGCTGAACAAGGCCCTGCACACGCGGCAAATCCTTCCCTCTGTTCCCAACAAGCACAACTCTAACAGAGTGGTAGTTTTGAAGCCACGGTATCCTCACCTGTGCAACTAGGTGGTCAGCTGGCCAGAGCCGGATGTAGGAAGAAGGCTGTGGAATCCCATGAGGGACTCATAGCAGGGGCCAGAGAGCCTGGTGAGCAGTGATCACCAGATTACATGCTGCTCACCGTCATTGCTGCAGAGGCCACCAGCCCCTTCCATACAGATTTAGGGGCCCAAGGCCCACACAACTTCTCAACTCAGGCCCTCTCCAGCCTGGCCCATCAACACGGCTGACACAGAAGCCTGCTTGATGTTCAAAGAGCTACCTGGTCCAAACAGCCACCTTTACTCCTACTTCTGTTCACTCTCTTGCCCATGAGCACCAACATCCCTGGTCTTGGCACACATACAGGGTCTGCTACCTGCTTCTTGCCTGTTTCTCTATACCTATCTCCTTTCTCACCTGTCTCTTTTATCTGTTCCTTCTCTCTCCTGTCTTTCACCAGCCCCCTGATCCATCTGCCCCGTTCACAGTTCTCCCTCACCTGCCTCTCCTCTGACCTGCCTCTCTGTACCTGTCTCTTCACCTAAATCTCCTTGACCTCCAATCTCCCTAATCGCCTGTCTCTCTTACCTGTCTCCTTGTTCCACCTGTCCCATCCTCACAGGCTTCTTTTACCCCAAGATTCCTCTGCAGCCTGCCATCAGAACTCTCATCCAACCCCTTAATGGCCACTTGGAAGTGTGAAATGGACATTTCAAGTATCTGAATCTGGCAGCCTATCTCCTGACCTGTGAGGCCAGTCAGGTAAGCTTGAAGGCAGCCCCACTCATTTATGTCCTTCTCTTAGCCTCGCTGACCAACTGCAGAGTAGAGGGGCCTGGTCATCACCTCCTATAGTAAGTTTATACTGGCTAGTTTTTACATCAACACAGGATAGAGTCATTTGGGAAGAAAGAAGATCAATTGAGAAAAAAAAAAATTCCCCCACCAAATTGGCCTGTAGACAAGCCTATGGGGCATTTTCTTGATTTAATGATTGATATGGGAGGACCTACTCCATTGTGGGTGATGCCACTCTTGGTAGATGGTGCTGGGGTTGTACAAGAAATCAGGCTGAACAAACCTTGAGGAGCAAGCCAGTAAGCAGCACTCCTCCATGCCCTCTGCTTCAGTTCCTGCCTCCAGATCCCTGCCTGGCCTTGAGTTCCTTCTTTGATGGACTATGATGTGTAAGCTGAAATAAGCCTTTCATCCTCCAGGTTGCTTTTAGTTATGGTGTTTTAGCACAGGTATAAAAATCCTAAGAAAGACAGGGTACTAGAGGCTCTCCTGGGTTGTGAACTCATGAAGGCAATGCTCCAGTATGTGCAGAATGGTGCCCTGCCTCTGACAGGCACAGAAGTGAGGCTACACAGCCTAGTCAACCTTCCCTCTGGTCCTGACACCATTTGGTCTTGAATCATCTCCCATTCCTCCTTCCAATTCAGTCTCTAGGGGGGTGCCTTCAAAGGCAGGGACAGTCTCCCATCCCTGCAGGGGCCAACTCTGGAAAAACACATTTCAGATCAGGGGAAAGTCCTGCGGAGCTTTTGCCAGTGGATTGCCAGCCCAGCCCAGGAACACTTGGCCCTGGTGTGCCCCTCACTCCTGAACAGCTTCTGTTGACCAGTCTTACAAGTGTCACTCGGCATCTAGACTCAAGTGGACAAGTAATCAGAAGACATACTCAAGGCTACCCTGGAGAAGGGTAGCTTTACAGGCACACACACAGAAGAGAGATTACTACATGACCACAGCACAGCAGCCAGAAGCAGAGGACAAACACAGTAAAGGTGATAAGAGAAACCCACTGGGCCCAAGGCACCCACGCAAGGCTGAGCTCCTCTCTCCAATGGCTGGTTCAAGAGAAGGAGCATACTGGATGTTCCAAAAATCACAGAGAAGCCATAGATGGAGTCCTACTCCATCTGATCCATGGAGGCAACACTTTGAGGTCCACCTTCCCATAGGTTGATCACATGACTCACTGCCACCAGACTCTGCCATCCACTGCCCCCAAGAGCAACTTATATGTAGATAGGCACAAGCAAAAAGGAGCAGGGTGTTGAAACGAGCAGGTGGGTAGGAGCTGAAAGCCATCTGTGTGTGTGTTCCCATGACATGTGGTCATGCCAGGAAAAGCCCTCAGATCAGCATGTAAGCAGGGCAGCAGTGGACAGAGGTCTGGCCTACACTCCCCCATCAGGCTTTCCTGGCAAGAAGTCTGGGGCTGCTCGATCCAGAGGTAACACATTAAGGTTGGGATGCAGCAACTCTGCTGACATCTGGCACTAAGTGGCCAGGCCCAGCAAATACAGTCAGGATCTACCTACATCCACCAGGATGACCCTTCGACAGTAGAGAGGGAAGACACACATGATGAACAGTCCTCTGGGCTGCACATTTGCACTCTGGAGGTCAGAAGTCAGGAGAGAGGGTGCATCCAGAGGGCTAAGGAGAAAGGCTGCTCATGGTCTTTCTGTATCACCCACCATCGTGATGTCATTAGCTATATGACCATGCAATGCCACGAAGAAAACAGGGAGACCAGCCCCTACCCACAGAGTCCACAAGCACCATGCATCACTCACTGCTGTCATCACTTACACGCCCAGGGCTTCTTAGAACAATGTTTTATCGGTACGGTAATTAGATTATTTCACTGCCTCCTGCATTCTGCTGCTCCAGGCAGGCCCTTCCCTCACAAACTACAGTTCCTCATCCCAGGAAGCATGCATATCCGGAACTCGATAGAACACCGGCTGCCTATGCCTTCCTCTCAGCCCCAGGTCCCTTGCTCAGTGCCTTGGTGTGTTGACTACTCAAGTTAGAGGTTGACTCCAGGGTGGGAAGGTGTAGGCCTGGGGTCCAAAAAAGAAAAAAACAAACAAACAAAAAAAAACCATCTGCCTCTGCCTCAGTGACATCACAGTCATGGGCCTCCAAGGGAACTCAGCCTGGCCCACCTTTTTTCTCAAACATCACCTTCTACCACTGCCTCCCTGCAGCCCTGGGGTGCTTGGAGAAGACCCCCAAGTCCCCACCCGAACCACACTGTACCCTCCCACTGTCCTCCACTCCCAAGCTTGCATTGGCTCTGGGGAACTTTTCCAAAGGGAAAGGAGATGTGGGCAGTGCCAGTCGGACCTTTGGGCAGCTGGAAGACAGGCCAGTCCTGGGAGAAGAAAGAAAATGGCTGAGTCCCAGCCTCCCACAAAGACGACTGTGTGAATGCGCCTTGCTGACCAGATGAGGGGGCTGACTAAACCCAGCCCGCCCCAGAAAGCTGGCCAAATGTAAGGTAGTCGTGCTCACTGCTGGACTATGGGAAAGCTGTGCAGAAATGGGGCCTGTCCAGGGAAAAGCAATGAGGACTCTTGGGGAGGTTCATTTCTGCTGTAGGCCCAGGTTTGTTCCACTCGCCAGGCGGGGATGCATGGCAAGCCCAGGAACTGTCACCCTCCACCCGCCAGGGAAGCCCAATGTCGCAGAAGCTCAGGCTTGAGCCTAGGTGCAGAAGAAGGCGCTGTCCAGCTTTCCTAAGGTTCCTGCGCTGTCACCCCCGCCAGAACCGGAGGTTCGGGCTAGGAAAGCCAGGCCAGGACCTGCCGGGCGGTGGCCGCTGCCTGGAGGTGGGGGGTCATGCGGCCGGGACGCAGCTGCTCAGGCAGCACGCCTATTAACGCGGCAGACGGCAGATGGGCGCCCGCTAGTCCCCCTCCTCCCGCGGCACAATGGGCCCAGCGCTCTCTCGGGCGCACAATGCGGGCCCCGGGCCGCGCACCTGCAGCGGGACTGCCGAGAGCCGCCAGGCCCGGCCCGTGCTGCCCCGGTCGCCGTGCGCCCCAGGCCGCGCCGCGTGTCCTTGGGCTGCGCCCGCCCGCCCGCAACCGGTGGGCTGCGAGGCTCCACCGCGGGACCCAGGAGTGCAGCGGACGCCGGCGCACCGCCGCCCATTGTTCACGGCCGCCGGGCCCGGCCTGCAGCATCCCTGTTCTGCGGCCTCCCTCGGCCCCACCCGGCCGGTCACTACGGTCTCCCCGGCCCCACGGCTGCGCGTCCGCCCCGCACCCCGGCCCCGCCCGCGCCCCCAGCCGCCGGCGCGCACGCACCTGTCTGTCCCTTGCCCAGCGTCTTCTCCAGCCGGTAGGGCCCCACATACTGCGCGTGCTGCGCCCCGCCGCCGTCCTTCCCCGTCGATGTCATCGCTCCCGGGCCCCGCGCCGGCGAGTGGGCGCCCGGGCGCGCGGGCAGGGAGGGGCCGGCCAGCCGTGCGTCAGAGTCTGCCGAGCGCCGTCCGCGCTGACCCGGCCCGCGGCGCCCCCGGGCGGGC
>NW_026590341.1:130812-157509 GCF_907164565.1 Psammomys obesus
CAGTGCGAGGCCGGGCCGCGAGGATGCCTCTCTGCCTCTCTGAGAGGACCCGGCGGGCGGGGCCACCAAGCTTCCGCCGCCACCTCCGAGGCCCGCGCCCCGCGCCCCGCGCCCCCCTGCGCACGCCCGTCCACGGCCGTGCAGCCGAGCCCCGCCGAGCAACCGAACCGAGACACTCAGCCGAGCCCAGACGAACAGCCGAGCGGCTTCGAGTGCCGCCGAGCCCGAGCCGAGCCCGAGCGAGCGCCACCGGCCGCAGCTAACGTGACAACTGGTGCTTGCAGCTGTCAATCAGAGACATAGCCCAATCAGCGCCACCCGCCTGGACCGCCCCGCCAGTCTCCAAGAGCGCGCTGGGCCGCTGGGCCGGGAGGGCTAGATTAGGGTATCGTTGGGGCGGGGGCGAAGAGGAGGCCACGCTAGGGCCAGGAGCCTCCGGACAGTGCTTTAGCTGCCTGGAGCCTTGTCATTAAAACGAATGCCTGGGCAGTGCAGGCAGCAGGCCTTGGAGAGACGTCCATGTGGTCTCCTGGATCTGGGGATTTCTCCTTGCACCCCTGGGCTTTGGAAGGAGTTTTCCGCTCCTCGCGAGAGTTTTTCATATAAAACGGGGCCGTTGTACCGTGGCAGGATGCTGCAGGCGGTTTTGGAATGCTGGTCACCAGGCACAGGTGCTCACTGCAGGGTGGGGATGTTAAACATTGGCGAGGATGTGGCATGCGGGCCGGGTTCTGCAGGCGGAGTGGAGATGCTGCTTTTAGGTTGGAGTTCTGCATACAGCGTGGGTGCTGTGTGCAGGCTAGAGCTCTGAACACAGGTAGTGTTCTGCATCGAGGCATAATGTTTTATGCCGGGCGAGTGAGCTGTGCACTGCAGTGCCCAGGGTGCTCTGGAAGCCATTCTCCACCGGCTGTTTCTGTTCCCGTGGGAAGGGGACAGCATTTCCTTGTTATGCCAGTAGACACCAGTACTGTAGGTTCAAATAACTCGTAACAGGGGCATTCTGCAGCAGGGACCCCTGGTGCCTCCCAGACCTTAGCTGCAGCCCTTCCTATATTTCTGATAAGCAGTGAGTCAAGGAGGTTCGTGGCACCTAAGATCCAGAGAAGCCTCTGAAAACAGTATGGCCTTCAGGTCAGTGGTGGAGGCAGTCAGACCTACAGGGGCCCTCTTTTTTTTTCCTTTTCCCATGAAATCCTTGTATTTCCTTAAGATGTGCTGTGGAAGGTAGAGGAAAAGGAGAAATGGGCCCAGGCTCAGAACTTTACAGATGTGGATTAGACTTCCTGTGCACCTCGGTGGGAGCTTCATTAGCCAATGATGTGCCAGCTGGCATCAACGAGTTCTTGGGTATGAAATGTCACCTTCACCTTCAACTGCCTCCTTGCCCCTGCCAACCCTCATCGGTGTCACAATGTGAACCTGGCCCCTACTCTTTCCAGTCTGCCTGGGAAAAAACCACTGGAGAGCCAGGGCATTGTGGCCTGTTCATATTTCCAAAGAAAGAAAGAACCAGCCCTCAGAACAGTTTCCCCTCCGAAGATCTGGCCTGATCTTTGAAGTGGTAGATTTAAGATCACTGGAACGAGCACTACTGGTCTGCTAATGGGGACACGCAGGCAGTCCCAGGGTGAGCTTCAGGCTGACGCTGGCACCACTAGGGGCAGTGGTGATTTTTTCAGCTGCATGTGAGAGTAGTTGGGACCAGGATTTGGCCAGAGGTGATGAGTAGAATTAGAACATGGGCAGATGAGTAAGGGTTAATGGTCCACCTAAGAGAGGAAAGGCCAGGTGCCTTTCTCTACCTGCCCCACTGGTCACCCAGCCTCCCTGCCTACGTCCCCACCTTTCCAGTGCCCTCGGCAGCATTTGCTCTGTGGCTGTCTGGTTCCCAGAACTTGTATCTTCAAGGCCCTGCTTTCTCCCTCCCTGCAGTCTACCCTCTGCCTCTTGGTTGCTTCTCCCCTCTCCGGCTGCCCACTTTTGTGTTTTATCTAGCCAGCACCCAGCTGCAGATCTCCGGAGTCCGGTGTGGGCCCTCTCCCCTTGGATGTGTTGCCCTTCCTCCAGGAGCAGCCGCGTCCCTGATGCACTTCAGCTTCGTTCCAATGGCCCAGTGACTCTACCGCCAGGATCACCTGAAAGCCCAGATCCCAACCAAACTGTCCCATAAATTCTCAAATTCTACATCTTTACAACAGACGCCAAATTCCCTACCCCCACCCTCGTGAAATCACAACACAAACTCTTTGGCTAGCCTGCCTCATCCAGGTTTATTGGATCTGATACTGAGGGACATTCCAAGTAATGGTCAGCTAAGAGGCACTTGTGACCATGGCTAGTGGGGCCCCACTTGTTCCATTGTATTGTGGGGATTCAAACTGTGAGGGGTCCAGTGGTACTGAGCAAATTGACCTGCTCCAGAATCAGAAAAGGAGGTTCTTGTCCAAAAGAAGCCTCTCTGGCAGACTAGCCTCCTACTACACCAGTACTTTCAGAGTTACTTAACAGAACCCAGGACTAACACAAGATAAAGACAGGTCAAGAAAAGAAAGTGAAAGCTGCTGCTTCCAAGGACCTAGTAACAAAAATCCTTAACAAAGAATCAGCAAATTGATTTCAGCAGTACCTGAAAGGAAATCATGGGAACCTATAGGACTTTTGTGCAGGAATGCCCAATTAACATTTCAAACTGATTTTAGCAGGTTAGGACATTAGGCTGGGAAAAACTGTAATACACATCATTTTTTTAAAAAGTTCCCATTCCCCCATCTAGTGCCAGGCTGGTCCCAGAGCCCTTAGTCTGAGAGTTTCAGTGAAATTCCTCTGCCTTCTCCAACTGCATCTTAATGGTTTTATTGTGAGACAGGCTCTCTTCGTGTACTCCAGGCTGACCTTAAATTCACTTATGTAGTCCAGGCTGGCCTCAAGTTTGCCATGGTCCCTCCTCAGGCTTTCAAGTGTTGGGATTACAGGCATGTGCTTTCATGCCTGCTTCTGCCTGCCCAGGTCAAGGGACTTCAGAGCATCTAGGGGAACAGCCAGGTGGGAGACCAAGAAGCAACGAGAGACTGAGAATTCCTGCAGACCAGGCCTGTTCTAGAGAAAGAGATGGGGCTAGATAACCCCACAACCACGGTGCACAAGTCCCAAGACAAAGGCCACCGCTTTGGGACTGCTTTTACAGTAATTCAGCTGTGGGGCCTAGACTTGGGAGAAGACTGATCCATTTGGGGTGGGGGGGCTTAGGGATGGCAGGTGGCCAGGCCACCCCAAGATGCCCGTGTGGGATGGGGTTGGAAAGGCAGACCTCCACTTACCTTCACTTGTTCCTCCACCCTACCTGTTATTCCATTTGTCCAAGGAGGAAATGAGGCTAAGAAAATACAGCACTGGCCTTGGGAAGAATCACACAGTACTCCAAATGTGGATAAGAGTCTGGCATGTGGCTACATCTGAAAAGGATCTCAGAGGCTGTGTGCATTTTCTCACGCTTTAAGGAACTGAAGACCGACTGGAGGGTCACATCTTAAAATCGGTGCTTTTGTTCCTTTCCTCCTTTACTCTCTGGCACATGGGATGTTGTCGGATGGCATTGGGGCCCCCACAGCCAGGGCTCTCAAAGCCAGAACCAGATGCAGGATTACGGGGAGCAAGGAAAGGAGACATTGTTTCCAAGGCCTCTGGAATGCGTTTAGAGCATTAATCCATTTCCTGGGAAACAGCCCAGGCCCCTGAATGCATTCCCTAGGAGACAGCACCAGGGGGCCCTCATCCTGGCTCCTTACTGTCTTGTACATTTAGTGTGGCAAACCAGAGTGGAGAGCAGGCTGGGAATATGCACCCACACCTGGGAAGGAGGAGAGAGGAAGGAGGTTTGCAGTGGTAGTGTTAAGGAAATGCAGTAAATGCACATACTACAGCTTCCAGGAACATGCATATTTTCTTTTCCCTGCACTCCTTCTGGAGCAAGCCACAAAGAACTGATGTAGAGAGAGTCTGTGTCCCAGGCCATCAAGCACAGAGCTCTCTGTATGGAGTCTTCCGAGCCCATTGGTAACAGCTGAATCAAGATAGGACGGTAAGCTATTCCTTCACCCACTATGGATTTTAAGCTCCACCCTCCTTGCACTGACTTATTTAACGAGATGGCTTCTGAGTCAAAGGTAAGGTCCCAGCTACAGACCTTCTTTGAGGCCAGGAGAGGTGCCCTCTCTTGCATTCTCATCCAGCCTGCTCTTGCCTGTAACGAGAGACTATTTATGGTTTCAATTTAATTTTATTATTATTGCTGTTTGCTTTTCAGAGTTCAGAGATGTACATCAAGGCTTCTCCCGCCTCACATGCCCCCAAAGCGTTCCTCAGCTGCCAGGGAAGAAGAGCACCCCAGTCATGGTGAACACTGATAATTAAAGTCAACATCTCAGCACATTGAGTCAATTTCTTAAAAAAAAAAAAATTTTTTTTTTCATTGCTAGGTAACCCCGTATGTCAATTTTTCATACCCAAATAGCTGGCGGGTTTCCTTTCTTTCTTTCTTTTTTCAAAATTAATGTCTCTCATGAAATTTGCATTTAATAAAGGTTGCTTTTCCTGCCTTTCTCAGGAACCTCCAATACTGTGGTCCTCTGTTGGTCCTGACCTGACCATTTCCCAAGTGATGCCGGAGGGTAAGGGGCTGCCTGTGGTTGCCATGGCTACTGAGTGTGCATTTCACTGCCCCACGCTTGCTCACATACACAGAAACATAAATCCTGCTTCATTCCAGCCTATGATCCTTGGACCTCCAACTCCTGTGAAGGTGCCATGGCACCTGTACTCCTGACCCCTTTCCTCAAGGTACAAGGTGGAAGCAAAGTTGGACTGTGAACTGCGGCCCCACACCAGCCCTGAGGCTAGGTGTATCTGCCTCAGACCCCTTGGAGTGATTCCAACATGGGTGACTTATCTCTGTTCTCTTGGACATCAAGACTCTTATGGTCGGGAGTAGTTGTGCAGAAAGACTATAGTCCAGGTGGTTTTCACCCATGGGGAGAGCATCGATGGCTCACGGTTCTCTAGGGTCTGCGCTTTCCTCTCCACCTTTGTCAACCCTCTGCTCGGTAGTATTGCCCCTCAAATCCTAAAGCGGCACTCCCGTATTCATCCAGGTGTAATGGCAACAGCAAGGCAGCGGAAGCTCTCACACATCCTCTGGGATCTAGCTCCACCATTCTTACCTGGAGAGCAAAGCCCAGAGACTTGCTGATCGTTGAGGCCACCGTCTTCCTTGTCCCCCTTAGCCCTGAGCCCCTGGGAAGCCTGGGACCTACACAGTGCCTCCTTGTAGAGTTCCCTGCCCTTGTATGTCCCACAATCACCACTTGACCTCTCCCCAGCTCACTCTGAGCCCCTACTCTCTGGACCTTCCCCATGACTGGAATGTACCAGTGTTAGGGTGAATGCCAAGCACATCGTGATCACCTCCTGAGCAACTGTGTTTAGGTCCTTGCAAAGCCAGATCCCAGACTCAGGGCTGTGGGAGGCTTTCCCTAAGGTCCTGTCCCAGAACCAGCTCTGGATCCAGTACTGGACATGACCAACAGACCTGCTTGGCTAGTATATCGTACACAGAGTGGTTAAAAACTGGTGCGTGACACACCTTTGTGCTTCTGTCGTCGCTGTAAGGAAGAAAGGACTCAGGTGGCTTCTCCAGGTATGGCACAGGAACAGAGGGACTCTGAGCCTCAGCACAACTGTCCTGCACACCTGCTTCAACTACACGCGTGCTTGTACCGCACACTGCAAGCCTGGACTTGTTTTTGGCTGCGCCTCACTGTCTTTATCTTTGTGACAGACTAGGGTCCCTGTCACCCCACCTACCCAAGCCTGGTGACTTGAGGCCACTGTCCGGACAAGTACCCAGTGCTATTTCCCACAGCCCATTTCCCCTTCTGGCAGGCCTTTCAGCCCCGATGTCTAGAAGCAGCAAAAACATCTAATCTCCCTATGACAAAGACAAACAGCAGACCAGAAGGAAAATTGAGAGCATTTTATTTTCATTAAAACATATTAGATATTAAGAATTGTGTTTTCCTAATCACAGTGCTGGGCTTGAAGCCAGGCATCTCTGCTGTGTACCAGCTGTGTACGGAGGCAAGCATGGCACAACCCGCTATTGGTTGAGAGCTCTCTGAAGTTGCTGGGAGTCGACACTTTCAGAGGCTTGCTCCATTTCCCTGACGTAGCCTAGAGTCTGGGGCACTCATTCTCCCACCTGTATCTGATGCCATGCCTCCTCTTGATTGTAGAGCTCTGCGTAGCTTGCTATTCACCCGTGGTTGAGATGAGAGCTGCAGACACTGCTGCCTATGGGTGTCTGCCAGCGACTGACTAGTCAGAAGGGCCCAGGACTACAGCAAAGAGCAGGTATGGGAAGAGAGGAGCTGTCTATTGGGTGGCTGTAGATTAGAGGTTCCTGGAGCCACAGGGTTCCTGAGCTCATGGCAGAAGCCAAGGAGACAGATGTTGCTATCACCCCACCTCCTCACCCTGCACATATGTCTCCTGGCACAAAGCCTTCTGGGGAGGCTGGGCCTAGGGTGTAGAAGCCACTGCACTCCTGTCTACCTTTTGCTTTGAGGCTTGCTTTCCCCACCCACTCACCCACCCACCCACACACACCTATTGGTGCTTCAGTTTTCATAAGATAGGCCAGTTCTTCACGAGGGTCCTCAAGGCGGGGGTGTGGTGTTGTAGTGCCGAGGCTGGGATGCAGAGTGTAAGCTAGTCAGCTGCTCTCGATTGAGGAGAACCAGCAGCAGTCACGAAAAAAGACTCCGCTGCCCCATCCCTGATCTAAACAAACAAACAAACAAACAAACAAAACCCCAATCCCTCTTAAAATTAGAATCGAGTTTCCTGGACAGCAAGGCAAGCCCCATGATCAGGAAGTGTGTTTCAGGACCTCAGACCTATCTGGCTAGACTGCCCCAGCACAGGGGACCCTGAATGAGGTGTTGTGGAGGGCACTGTGATAGGAAGGGGTCGATGACTATTTGTGCGTGTGTGTCTCTAAAATCTAGTAGGTGGTGTTGTGAGGCAGATCTCCCAGACAGTGGCAAAGAACAATTAGGACACTCAAGAGTATGAAGAGTCAGCCCGGCAGGCCTAGCTGGGAGACAAAATAGCAGGCCCTAGAACCTTCCAGTCATAGGAATATGTGTTTTCATCTTGTATTTTTAAATCATTTGGCTGGGGCCTTTATGGATAGAAGTAAGTGGGCAGGTAAGGAAAAGCTCTTCTAGTGCAGACAATCCCTGGCTTCTGGGTGCCCAAGGCCTAGGGTGGGCTGGCAAGAAACCCAAGCTCACAACTCAAGTAGTGAGAGCTGAAGGGTTAATGTTCCATGCTCTAGATGGTAGAGACCCATGGCTCACAGCACACAGCCTTACTGCTCTGCACTTTAACCTTCAGTGGCCCCAGCACTTAGCAGCTATGTAATTCCCAGCCTCCAGGTGGGCTGCAGAAGGCAGAAGCAGGCATAGGCTGATCTTTCTAAATGGCCTGTAGGTGATCCCAAGCTGCTACAGTGGCTAGTGTTACAGGTGTCTGTCCTAGAGAGAGAAAAAAAAAAAAAAACAAGAAGAAAGGACAGAATGAAGGAAGGAGCCCTTCTACTGTCAACAGCAGCTGGAGTTACAGCTCTTGGGTCTAAGGGGTCTGAGGCTCTTGGCCCCTATAGCTTAGCAGCTCCCTAGAAATTTTTCTTAGCAACCTAGGCCATAGTTTCTCATCTTTAGCGTCTACCTTTTCTTAAAATAAATTTTTTAGGAGCTGCAGAGATGGCTCAGCAGTTAAGAGTACTTGTTGCTCTTGCAGAGGACCTGGGTGAAAGTTCCCAGCACCCACTCCGGGAAGTGCATTACTGCCTGGATCCTAGGGAGCCTAATGCACTCTTCTGGCCTCCATGGGCTCCTGCTGCATGCTGTGCACAAACACATACTCAAGCACACACACGTATACATAAAATCATAAGATAAAAAACTAAATATTTTTGTTTTTTTCTTTACACACACATGCTGCAGTGTGTGTATCAGAGCATGCATAAGTCAGGAGAGAGCTCTTACAAATCAGCTCCCTCCTTCCACCATGTAAGTCCCAAGGATCAAACTCAGGTTGTCAAGCTTGGCAGCAAGCACCTTTACCTGCGGAACCAACTCAGCCTGTGCTCTCTGCTCTCTCTTCCTCCCCCTCCCTCCTTCCCCTCTCTACTTCCGCCATGCCTCCTCTTTGGCTGCCTCGGCCCCTCCCCACACCTCCATAATTTGTTCTGCAGCCCCCTTTTGGAATTCCTCAGCTACCTTCTCATTTCTAACATCACTCCCACCACCAGGATAACTGCTGCTACCTTCACCCTTGCTACTGCCCTGCTGCCACCATTTTATCCTAAGGCCACCAGAATATCCAAGTCTACTGATGATAAAGATCAAAAGTCAACACGAAAAGTCCTCTCCAGCTTATATTATGCCTGTGTTTGCTAGCTTTTGTCCACTTGGCATAAGCTAAGATCATCTAGCTCCTAGATTCTAGGAAGAGTGAACATCAATTGAAGAATTGCCTCCATCAGATTGGCAGAGTAGGCAAGTGTGTGGGACATTTTCTTGGTCAATGATTGATGTGAGAGTGCCCAGATCGCTACAGGTGGCACCACCCTTGGGCAAGTGGTGCTGGATTGTATAAGCAAGCAAGCTGAGCAAGCCATGGAGAGCAAGGTAGTAGGCAGCATCCCTCCACAGCCTCTGCTTCATCTTCTGCCTCCAGACTCCTGCCTTGTCCTTCCCTGGTGGACTGTAACCTGCAAGGTGAAACAAATTCTTTCCTCCCCCAAGTTACTTTGGTTCATGGTTTTAATCACAATGATAAAAAGCAGACTAGGACAGTGCCTAATGTTGCAACACCATGGGGCAGTGCTGGAGGGTGTCTCCTACCGGATTACAGAAGTGATCCAAACACCTTGCTTCTATATAGGGACAGAAGGGGATGCAGCAAGGACCAATCATAGCACAATCCTTCCTGCAAATATGTTAACATCAACCACAGGCCTTCTTGCTGGACCGCTAGAAATGCTCTGTTTCTGGCCTGGATGAAGGTGGATTCTAGAGAGATTTGTGCTGGGAAAAGTCTAAAATAGGCAAGTCTTGTCCATGGCTGGGATGGCGTCTTTTGGAGCCTGAGCTGTGTTTCAGCAGCGAGCAGCTATGGTTGCTATGTAGCTTCCTTGTAGTGACAATTCTGAAATTTCGGTTTCTTTAAAAAAAAAACACAGAAATATTATAACTGTATGTTTTTGTTTTAATCCCAGGTATGGGGACATGGGGCTGCTTTGGACGGTCTGCAGCAGCTGACTATGATTTGCCTCATGCTCTAGCAGAGGCATGGTTTTGCCAGAAGCAGATAGTTTATGCAATTGTGTGACGTTTGAAATCTGGGAACTTCTCAGAGAGGATATAAATGCTACAACCCTGATAGGCATTGTTGGCCATTCAGGGGGAAGAGGGTTGGTTGTGGTTTGTTAGTAGCCATGGTCAAAGAAGAAATGAAAGGAAAGAAGTTAGATTCTGAGATTTTTCCTATTTCCTCTCTCCCTCTCTCCTTGTTTTTCTCCTGTCTGGTGTTCGGGGGTGAAACCAGTGGTGTGGGATGTGTACAACAAACAAATGATGGGAAAAAGAAGAACCCGTAAAGTGCAAAGACCAGCCACACTTCCTCAAGGCGTCTGTGGAGTTTGGAAGCTGCTAGACGATGGTAAGAGCAGTCCAGCTACTTTGTTTATAGTTCCTATTCACAGGAACCGGGGCCCTCGGGAAGGGGCTAAGAGCCGGGAAGTGAAATCACTCAGCCCCTTATATCTTAGCTTATTTAAAGGTAAGCATAAAAAAGAATTCTTGCAATGAAGAGTTATCATTAACATCAACAATGGCTTAACTATTTAACTATTTGCTCTTAACCAAACACCATAGGCAAAAGCGGAATAATTTCATTTCCCTCACGCTAACTCTAGAAGTTGTCTGGGCTGTAGTTTTCCCACATGTTCCTCAAAGGTCCACAAAGGCTTGAGGGTGGCAGTCACCTCTTCTTGGTGAACAGTTCAGGGGTCAGGAGAACACTGAAACTAAGAGTGTCATTATGGTTGTTCTCAGACTGTGTCCAATACCAGCCACAGGCTCTTTTTGAAGCATTCTTCCTCTTCTAAGAGGGCTGCCTGAGCATCCCCCTCTCCTGTTGCTGACCTCCCAGCCCCTGTGTTCGGAGGACCCCCAGCTTCTTCCTGGCCTGATGCCTTAAAGTCTAGGTATAAATCACACTGAGCAGTCTTGTCCCATCCCCCCCTGGCTCCACTCCATATCTGACTGCCTTCCCATCCCATTCCAAATCTCACATGTGCCTTCCTTCAGCCAATCCCAGAAGGAGAGCCTTGGGCTGGGTCCGTACCCTCAGAGCAGGGGTTTCTGAGCCATAGGCTCCCAGCAGGGTATCAGGACTCTACCAAAAGGTAGTTTCCCAGTGAACCTCAACTCTCCAGATCCCTCTCTACACTCTTAGTAGTTACACCATCGGTTAAATTAATATATGCCTGTTCCTTTGTCTCCAGCATAAACACTGGGACACCAAAGACCCATCACCTTACTTTGCCATTTGTGGATCTAACTAGATGTTGTGAACAGAACTCTGAATTTCCTCAGACAGGTTTACTTATATTGCCTCACTTAACAAATAGCCCTGCAAGATATCCATTGTTCTCAAGGGCATAGACGAGAGAGATGGGGCTCAGGTGACATGTGCCCAGGACTAAGTCACTTGCTGAAGAGAGAGACTATGGAGTGGGGTGCTGACCTAGAGGGACCCGGGGACTTGCCTGAAAGCCAGAGAAAAGATTTTCCACGGCAGGTGGATCTACATAGACACAATCCTCCACCCTCGAGTCCCTCATGGCGCTTTCTGATGGGGTGGAGAAGGTTCCAGGAAGCTGGGTCAGGAAAGCAAAGGGACCTGATGCAGTCTTGGGAGCAAAGAAGAAGGGCTGTGGGACACATCTGGGCAGCTGGGGAGAGTGTGTGTCATGTTGCCTCGTCATCCCTGCTTCCTGGGCTGCAGTGCTCATATGCTCACTGTACTGATACCTCTGCCGGATGCCAACCTCCCTGCCTCATTGACACTCTCTGTGCGTACCTCAGCACTGGGTATTAAGTGAGTAATCTACCTCAGGCCTGAAAGGGGGCCTCTGAGGGTGGCATAGCTGAGAAGCACATTTGTGGTATGTTCACAGTCCTGTGGGGTTACTGCATTGGCTCCTTATTGCATCATGCATCATTGTTTACCGGAGAAAGGGGGTCTCGGTAACAGAGGGATTCCCTGGCCTCTCTATCTAGTGAATTGGTTTTCCTTTTCTTTTTCTTCTCCTCTTCCTCATCTTTTTTTAATTTTTTTTATTCCTTCCCTTTTTTTCTTTTTCTTCCTCCCTACCTTTTCTTTCTCCTTCTTTCCTTCTTTCCTCCGTCCCTCCCTTCCTCCCTCCCTTCCTTCCTTCCTTCCTTCCTTCCTTCCTTCCTTCCTTCCTTCCTTTCCCTCTAGGGTCTGGGACAAAGCTTCATGTAGCATAAGCTAGATAGCAAAGGATGACCTTGAATTCATGATCTTCCTGTCTCTGGTTCCCAAGTGCTGGGATCACAGGCATGTGACACCATACCTGGATCACTGGCTTTCCTTAAAGTGAAAAGAAACCATCACAACCATTGGAATGCCAGTATTTCCGGTGAAGGCAATTTCATGAGTTCTGGTTGAGGCACCCACTCTCCTGCCCAATGCCTCATTCCAGAGGAGTTGAAGAATATTCTAGCTGTCATATCAACCCCCGCCCCTTAGAGACTGGTGAGATGATTCAGGGGATAAAGGTGCCTGCCACCAAGCTTGAGAACATGAGTTCAGCCCCCTGGAACCCACATGGTGGAAGGAGAGATCCAACACTCACAAGTTGTCCTCTGACCTCCATGTGTGCTCTGTGGCTTTTATCTCACCCATTATAATGTAGACAGAAAATAAATAAATGTAATAAAAATTTTAAAATAGAGCAGTTAAGAGAACTTTCTCTATTTTTGCAAAGGACCTTGGTTCAGCTTCTGAAACCCACAGGGCAGCTCACAACCATCTATAACTCCAGTTTCAGGGGATCTGATGCTCCCTTCTGGCTTCCACAGGCACCAGACACTCATGTTGTATGCATACATTAAATAAAAATAAATATTTTTTTAAATTAAAAATAAAACAGTGGCCAAAAATACATGTAAAATTTCTCATCTTAGCCATTTTCAAGTGCACAGCTCAGCAGCCTGAAGCTCCCTTACCATCCACTTCCCAACTTTCCATCCTTCCAGGTGAAATTCTGTCCCCATGAAACATTTCTTTCCTGCCTCTCTCCAGCCCCTAGCACCCATCCCTGTTTCTGCCTCTGTTTATCTGATGACGTTGAGAACATCCTATGAGTGGATTCTTGCAGTGCATAGTCTTTCATGCCTGGCTTATTTTGTTATGCCTGTCCCCCCGGGTCCGCCCATCCTGTAGCCTGTGTCACAGCTTCCTCTGTAAGCCTGATTATATTTCACCTGTGATGTGGTAGACCACCTCACCAAGAACACAGGAGGGGCTGGGAAACACCTCAGACCTCTGGAACTATGTGGTCTCCAGCTGGCCTAAGGCAACATCCTTCTGAACCTCATGGAAGGAACCCCAGAAACATCAGCGTCCTTACTGGAAAAGGGTCTGTGTACAGGCGTGGCCCAGGGTTTCTGTCATGCCTCCTGAGATTCAGTGTGTTCTGATCATAGGATAGATAAGAGCTCAAAATAAGACAGAAGCAACCTAGGCTGGTATAGGGGTTAGAGTGAGAAAGGTCCCTCATAGCCTCAGCTTTTGAAAAATTCCTAGTTGGTGATGCTGTTTGGGGAGGTTATGGAAACTTTAGGAGGTGGACTCTTGCTAAAAGAAGTATGTCATGGGGGGGAGCTTAGAGACTGTATAGTCACCCCCACTTCAAGCTCACTTTCCCTGCTTTTTGCATGTGGTTGAAGATGGATTTCTCAGCTTCCAGCTGCCAAGCCTCCTCTGTCATTATCATGATACACTTTCCCTCTAGACCGGTAACCCGAAATAAACTCTTCTGTAAGTTGCTTTTGTCCATGGTGCTTTATCACAGTGACACAAAATTAACTAATACCGCCAGAGAAATGGCTTGGTCAGTAAAATGCTTGTCACACAAGCATGAGGACCAAGGCACCGTCTCTGAAAAACAACATAAAACTGTGTGGGTGATCAATGGGCTTGCACTGGGGATACAGAGACAGGAAGATTCCCCAGGCTCACTGGCCAGCCCTCCTGGCCTAATTGGTGAATTTCAGGCCAAGTAAGATACTGTGTCTCAACAAAAAGACACACATTGCCTAAGGAAAAATACTCAAAGTTAACCTCTGGCCTTCACATGTATTCACAGCCACATGTGCGCATACACACAGAAGGAGCACATATACCAACATAGACACACACACGGGAAAGAGAGAGAGAGTGCTCAAACTACTCCCTAGACTAGGGCTAGAGGCATGGAAGATGTACCTAAGCCTGGGCAATGTCTTTCCTGCCTCTTCCCCTTTGTGTTCTTTGATTTCTTTTCTGCTTCACTCTAGCCTCTGCCTCTGTGTTCTCATGGTCCCACTCCGTTCTGTCCATTCCTCTTTGATCTCTTTTAGCACATTGTACCAGGGCCACCCTAACCTAAGATGGTGCCATCTTGAGCTCTTCGACTTGATTATACCTGTAAAGGTCCTTTTATCATGCAGATGCCCTCACAGATGCCGAGGGCTGGACATAAGTGGGTCCTTTGGGCCTCCAAATAGCCTGCTGCAATGCTCTTCAATCCTACAATGTTGATCAAGATGAGTATACAAGTGAGGGACCCAGGCTCCTGAGTAGGGGCCCAAACCCCAGGGGATAGTGACCCTTTCTCAAGGAGTGAAGGATGGGGTTGGGTCCAGGATATCATGCGTGGGCTGGAAAAACATGGTCTTGGAAGCCCTGTGCTCAGAAGCACCCAGGCCATGGACCTTTCCAGAAGCCAGCGTCAAGCTGGGTGTCACTGGCTATGGAAGAGACACTCTAAGAAGCAGATGCTGTAACTAGATCTGCTACCCCCAGGTGAGGGTTGGAGAGCAGAGCTGTGTCTGACAGCACACTCACCTTTGCAAAGGTGCATCACAGTCAGGGCAGAGGGGGTTCTGAAGCCCTCCATGGCTGTAGGCTGAGGTCTAAGGTTGATGTCTGCTCTCACAGATCCAGGGGCTCTGAGGGGCCGCTCCTCCACATTCCTGGATCTTACCTCCAAGTTAGTGCAACAATGCTATTGTGGTCATGCTGACCTGGGAGTTATTGGCCTCTTGGGACAGAGCCTCACTTGCCTGAGGCTGTAGGGCAGTATAGTAGGTGAGCAGATGGTCATTTTTGACCTGGGTATGAGTGACAGACTGGCCTGCCAGGATCTTAAAATGTCCCGGGAGCTCCCAGACCAACAATAAGACAAGGAACAGGGCAGAAGAAGCGAAAGCCAAAACCGCCAGCCCAAGGGGCCTAGAGGTCCTTGCAGGGCAGGTCATGAGGGCTAGAGGGAGGTGACTCCACTGGAAAAAGCTTGCCACTCAGTTCCTGATCAGACCCCATCATCCTGGCCAGGCCCCTCCTCTGAGGAGTGGAAACCCACAGTCTGGTGAATGAAAGACAAAGGGAAGCAAGGCCAGCAGCTGGACACTGAGCCTGCCCCCACAGCAGGCAGCCTATCTCCCAGCATCAGACCAGACGGAGCAGGTGCGGGCCACCACCGGGGCTGGGGCTTTGTGTTGTCAGCCTGGAGCCTGACATCCATCATCCATCATCAACCTGAAGGTCCCTCATCTGCATTCTAATGAGAAAGGGGGCGGGAACTACATGGAGCAGCTGATCCACCAGCCAGGGAGGGTCCCAGGGCCCCACAGGACCAGGCAGTAAGAGGCTGCCTCCCAGAGAACAGAAGTGTGAGCGCCCATGGCTTTTCAGGAGAGCCACTCAGATTGTACCACCTGCCACAGAAGGAACTGCAAACTGCCCCAGCCTGCTTGTAGAGAGGTCTTCCTGGACACTGGCCAGCTCTGCTTGGCATGGACTGAATTCTCCTGGGGCCCTACTACATCTGATACAAATTTTCTCTGCCATCAGCTGGCCCTGTGTACAAGGAATTATAGATGCCCCTTCCCACTCGACCTGACTATGCATTGGCTGAGGATGTCACTGTTTGATACTCACTGGGATCCCAACAGGGCCACAGGTCTGTGCCTATGTGCACAGACAGGAAGGATCCAAGGCCTAGGTTTTGAACCCCTACAGTAGAAAAAGCAGGGTGAGTTTCAAATGCTGTGGAGAGTGATATGAAGGTTGTGAAGTTTGCAGGAGAGATCCCCAAAGACTATGGAAGCATCTGCAATCTTATTCCAAAGGAACATTAACTTACCACCAGGCAGAAAAGCAGAATCTGGGTCAAGTCCCGTGCTGGGCCCCTAACAAAGCTGTTGAGAATGATGGAAGATTCACTGACTAAGGTTCCCAGTTGTCTCTCTGCTTAAAGAACAGGATGGGGAGCTGGGCATGATGGTGCACACCTTTTGTCCCACCACTGGGGAGGCAGAGGCAGGCAGATCGCTGTGAGTTTGAGGCCAGCCTGGTCTACAAAGGAACAGCCAAGGCTACACAGAGAAACCCTGTCTCAGAGAGAGAGAGAGAGAGAGAGAGAGAGAGAGAGAGAAGAGTGGGAGGTTAATGGCACTTTTTGGTAACTGTCATAAAACTGGCCACAGCTAAGGTTTTCAGGATAGTTACATGCTTGTCCTGCCCCTGGTAGCAAAGTGTTTTTGTTTGGTTGTTTGCTTGAGACAAGGTCTCCCTACTGTGGCCCTGAAACTCACTATGTAAATCAGGCTGGCTTGAACTTCACAGAGATCCACCCGAGTGCTAGAAATAAAAACATGCATCGCCACGCCTCAAGTGAGTTAAAAAAATGATAAATCTTTTTAAAATTAAAAATTCCACTTATTTATTTATAGTGTGTGTGCTCGTGTGTTTGTATGCGTATGTGCGCATGCCATGGTGCACACATGGGGGGAAAGGACAGCATGTAGGAGTTGGTTCTCTCTTCACCGTGTGGGTTCTAGAGGTCTCACTCAGCCATCGGGCTTGGTGACAAGTACCTTCTCTCATCTCGCTGGCCCTGTAGTGAACAGTCTTAGTCTGGAGCATAATCCCAGGACCTAAGAATTATACCTGACATTTTGAAGAAAAATAAATGAAAGCATCTAGATCTCCAGAGTCAAGAAGACACACTGGACTGTGATCCACCTCTGCAGCACACCGCATATCCAGAATTCAACGAAGCCTAGGAAAACAATCCCGTCCGTGCTGACCATGGATGATCTCCCTGCTCCCCGCCCCTCAACAATATTCAACTATTAAACTGGTATGGTACCCTATGTCTGTGATCCCAACATGAGGAAGCCGACTCAGGAGGATGATACATTGGAGAGCAACATGTATTACGAAATAAGTCCCTGTGCTGTGCTGTGTGTGTGTGTGAGAGAGAGAGAGACAGACAGAGACAGAGACAGACAGATGAAGAGAGAGAACTACTACCAATGAAAACAGCCCTATGCTTGTGTGGGTCTTCAGTCTTAGGTGTCTTGAGAGCAGAGCTCAGGTACACAGGAGGATTACATAGGTCCTATGCAAGCATTAGGCTATCTTACCTACAGAGCAGAGTTGTCTTCACTAGCCTTGGTCCCAGTCTCCCCTGGAAACTCGTTTTTATCATTAAAAAAGATTTACTTGGAGGTTGGAGAGATGGCCCAGTGATTAAGGGCACTTCCTGCTTGGTCTTGCAGAGGACCTGAGTTCAGTTCCCAGCAACCACAGGATGGCTTGCAACCTCCTACAGTTCCAGTTCCAGGGAATCTGACACTCTCTGATGGCCTCCATGGGTATGGTACCTGTATGCAAGGGGTACACATAAACTCATACAGAGACATACATATGGAGAGAGAGAGAGAGAGAGAGAGAGAGAGAGAGAGAGAGGAATTTTAAAAGTTTGGATCAACAGCACATGAGAGAGGTAATAGAAGCAGAGCAGGTGTCTTAGAAACAGCGCTTTTTTCCCCCTTGTCTTTTCCATGGAACAGTCTGGCTCAGGTTCAAGGTGGTTTCGTCTTCCCAGAACCTCCCTATGCCACAGTGTGCAGAGCGTCTGCTCATGAGGTCTGTGCCTGACCCACATAGCCTCATGGCCTAGAACACTTTGGACCAGCACTCTCAAAGGCTGAGGGTTATTTCAATATATCCATGTCCGTGACTTGTCACGCCCTCGTCATGCTCATCTGGTTGATATCTTTCCCAGAGGTTTGCAGGAAGTTTCCAAGTCTATGCCATCTGGTTCCCTGACAACTTTTTCTTTCTCTTCTTTAATTTTTTTTTTAAATTTTGTTTGTGTATGCATGTATATGCGCATGGCATGTGTGTGGAAATCAAAGAACAGTTTACAAGTATCTCTTCTTTCCTTTCACCATATGGGCCCTGGGGATTGAACGCAGGTCATCAGACTTGGCGAAGGTGCCTGAGCCATTTTTCCAGGCCTTCCTCACAAGCTTTCTATCCTGGCAGTTCTGATACAGGTGGTTTTTGGTTTTTCGCCAGAACCTTGGCGAAGAACCTTGTGTCTGGTTTCACTATTTGAGTCCTGAATCTTCACCTGAATTTGCATGGAATTTGCAAATTAACATGGAAAGAGCTGACATCAGCATGGGACTTAGTCCTTTTGTCCACGAAGAGGGAATACTTCATTCACTCAGGTGACTTATATAGCTACTAGACATCTAAAGGTGCCTCCTGCAGGTCTTAGAACAGCAGCACGGTTCATGGCAGCTGCCGCTGTCAACCCAGGGAGGCTTTAGGTGATAGGCACTCTAATCCTGGTGCTTAAGAACACCCTGGAGGTGGGTTGGTACCCCTTGGGGGCCACCCCTTCTCTGAGAAGAAGAGGGGAAAATGGGAGAGGGATCGTGAGGGTGGGGCTGGGAGAAGAGGAAGGGGGCTGGGATCAGTTGTAAAGGGATTAAGTAAAATTTTTAATAAAACATAAAGAGAGAAAAAGAACATCCTGAAGACCCGACCTAGCCCCCAGCCTCCTCTATACATCCCTGTGCCTGTGGGAGAGACCCTAACCTTGTCCTAAAGGGGACTCCGAAGGCCATCACTTCAGCAGAACTGAAGTAATGATTATGCTAGGGCAGGTGAACTTCAGAGATGATAGCCAGTGAAGGAATATGTGCCTGGGATTTACAGTACACAGAATGCCAGAGACAAAGAGCCCTTGGAGGCTTCATGAGCAAAGCCCACATGTGAACAGATAAAAGGAAGAAACTGTTGGCTCTTCTCAACAGATGTTGGTAATGCTTTCAATAAAACCTAACATTTATTCATAATAATAATTAAAAAAAAAAAACGCAACCAACTAGGAAGAGAGAAAACTTCTTCAAGCCTCCCTGGTGAGTTACATAAGCCACTCCTGACATTATGAATGGAGCTGAGGCTTTAATCCTGGGCTTTGGAGAAGAGAAAGAAAAAGCCGAGTGTTGCTCTCACAAGAGACACATGGAAGATCCAGCCTCTGTCCCCAGTACTGCACACCGTGATCCCATGACGGGCCAGGTAAGAAGTAATGAAGTTATAGGAAGGTCACCAGGGTTGGCTCTGACCCCTAGAACCGGAGTCCTTAGAAGAAAAGGATCTCAGGGTGCTTGTGCTCCTGTAAGCCACCCTAATGAAACTCGTTGGGTCACCAGAAAAAAAAAATAAAGATATAAAAGTGGAAGAGGCATTAGTTGTGAAAAGGAAGGAAATCAGCGGGAGTAGAAGGAGACCAAAGACAATGATTGGGGGGGGGGAATGAATATGATCAAAGTCCATTATATACATGTATGAAATGTCATAATGAAATCCATTTTATACATAATTTAGGAAGAAAAGACTGGGGAGATGGCCCAGGGGGGAAAGCGCTTGCCATACAACCATGAGGAGCTGAGTTTGAATCCCCAGGACCCACATAAAGCATCTAGAACCTCCGTGCTCCATGCAGGGTGGGGGCGGTGACACGAGAGTGCCCTGGAAGACTGTAGGCCAGCCAACCTACCATGTGCAACAGGGAACAAGAGACAAGGTGCAGTGCAAGGACTGGTACCCCAGGTTTTTTTCCGACCTCCACATACACGACTGCTGAACACACATGAAAGTGCGTACACAGAAACAGACAGGGGGACACACGGACAGGAGGCATTTTGGGGCAGACAGCCATAGGACAACCATGTGAAGACAGAAGATACCATCTCAAGCCAAAGAGAAAGGCCTTGGGAGACTCAGCCCTGTGACACCCCCATCTCTGACTTCCAGCCCCTAAGGCTATGAGAAAATGATTTTCTAGTCAAGCCCTTGGCTCTTTGAGACACTGGCTGAGGCAAACCGCAAAATCAACAAGAGGGGGTTGCTTTTCACTTGGGAGGTAGAAGGTCTGGGGATGGCCGGCCACACAGCAATGACTCTGAACCGGGTACTTATAACGGTTACGGTGGGGCATTTTACATGTGTATTTTGCTCCACTAAAAAAGTTAGTGTAAGCTGGGCAGACGCCTCAGCAGGTAAAGCACTTTTCGTTCAAGTGAGAGGGCTGAAGTTTGGATCCTCAGAACCTAAACAAGTGCCGAGTGGGCACAGCGGCCTCGAATGATGACAGTCCTGGAAGGCAGAGACAGGGAATTCCTGGAGCAAGTCGGCTAGTGAGGAGACTCACCAAAGCCAAAAGCACAAAGAAAAGGCAGGAGAGTGCCTGAAGAAGACGCCTCATATCAACCTCAGAACTGTACTCACACACATGAGCACACATTCAAACACACATACACCAACACACACACACACACACGCACACACACACACCATACACATGCACACGGGAAACTGAAGAAAAAGGAAAAAAAATAGTGCAAGAAATCAGTTATGAGCCAGGTGGGGTGATGCACACAGGTGCTCTGAACACTTGGGAGGGACAGACAGGAAGGTCAGGAGTTCAAGGTCATTCTCAACTCCATCGGGTTATATCTCAAACAAAATAACCAAACAACAACCTCAGCAACAAAAACTAAACCCAAACCAAACTAGAACAAAACAAAACAAGTTGTTTCTGTATTGGCATCAAGCCACTGTTAAGTGGAGAGATGTTTGTGGTACCCCAAAATATCAAACACCTGTGAGTACATTTAATAAGAGATGTGTCAGAGAATTGTACAAAAAAACGTGACAGTCTGAGAGAATTTAATTCATAGGTAAATGCAGAGAAAACCACGTCAGCTGTGGGCCAAAATCTTGGGATTGAACATGTTGAACGTCACTAAGTTTGCCTTTGTGCTTCATTTCAGACATAAGGAATGCCCTGTCCATCTGACATGGAAGAGGTCAGGGGCCATTGCTGGGTGTCTCTGACTCACAGCCTGGGCCACTAAGGCAGTGATTTCTTTTCCTGATGCACTTCCCGCTCTGTGCGCCGAGCTGGGTGAAATAATAGACTTCCTACCATTGCCGCCCTCGCACTGAGATAACCTGCTTCCCACCACCACTAGCTGCTATTTTCATCCTCCGCTGGGTCCCGTTCCTAGTGTCTTATTTAGGAAGCACAAAGGCAGCTCTGTGAGTTTCTGCAAATGTAGAGACACCACAGTTCCAAGCCCGGAAAACCATTTCTCTTGGGAGGGGCAGGGGACAGGCCATAGGAGACAGCCATGGGCCAGGGAGGGACACCTCCTGAGTTTGTGGCATATGGACTAACATAATCCAAAGAGTGGATCTCTTGGAGCGTTTGTGTCCACCTCCTCTGAGGTATTGTCCTGTGGCTTTCTCTTCTGGTATATGTCTTTCTCGGTGTGTGTGTGTGTGTGTGTGTGTGTGTGTGTGTGTGTGTTGGTGGGTGCAGGTGCCAGGACAGAGGGAGCTGTCCACACTTTAGGGACACTATGTTCACATCCAGACAGACTACACTCCTTGGATCTTCACTGAGCTGGTTGTCAGGTCCTCACAGTGTTATTACTGTCTGCTCTCCCATTTGCCTTCATCCTGGCTTTCTGCCTCTCTGGGTCCTTTTAAAAAGTTGCACGCTCAGGGCCAGGGGTCCAGGTTTATCTACTCTCTGTCCCCGCTCTAGTCAGCCTGGCTCCTTGGATGGTCCCACAGAACATTTGAGAATGAGTATAGTGAATTGGCTTGTTCTGACCCCAAATGGCCTTACAGATTATCCATTTCAACAGTTGCAAATTTATCAGCCTAAGCAGTAAAATGCCTGTAATGTCCATCCTTTCTTTTTCTTTCTCTACGCTTGTTGGGTTTGCACTTTTTGATTTATTTGTGGTTACTGTGTGGGTCTGGGGGTCCGTGTTTATTTCATTTTGTTGAGAGAGGGGCTCACAATGTAGTCTAGGCTGGTCTTGAATTCACAATTCTGTTCCTTCAGCCAGGGTTACTGGCATACACTACCACATCTGGCTTAATATTTTAGAAAATAATGTTATTACATTTTGTGTGTGTGTGAACAGTATATTGGTGTCATGGCTCATCTGCTGAGTTCAACGAACAACCTGCAAAAGTAAATCTCTCCCTCCACCTTGTAGATTCCAGTCAAACTCAGCTTTCAGGTTTGGCAGCAAGTTCCTTTACCTGATGCGCTGTCTGTGGGTCAGCCCACACCTGACATTTAAAGTATATACTTTTTTTTACTTATTTAATTTAATGTGTTTGGATTTTTGCCTGACACGTGCAACGTATGAGTGTGTCTGTTGCCCACAGAGGTCACGAGAGAGCATCGGATCTCTTGGCAAGGGAGTGACAGATGGCATGGGTGCTGGAAACTGAACCCAGGTCCTCTGGAATATCGACCACCCTTAACCACTGAGCCATCTCTCCAGCCCCACACCCAACTGATCAAATGAGCCCTTGTTATGTGTGTTTATAAGCACAGTTGGCTTCTGTTTGTCTTCATGGCTGGCTGCCTAACCTCTGTTTTCTCCTTCCTTTTTTTATTGCTCTCTCTCTCTCTCTCTCTCTCTCTCTCTCTTTTTTTCTATTGTGTCTATTTTAAATGCCATATTGGCTCTGGTTCCCTTCTCAACACTCTCAAATCTAGAAGAGTTTTGGTAGAAACTGGCTTTTCTGCAATTCCCCATAGCTTGGCATCTGTCCCTAACACCTCCTACTTCCTATCCCCTGAACTGGTCTTTTTCTTTCTCCGGCTGAGATGGGTTGAATTAGAATGACCTGCAGAGGCTTCTGTATTTAGATATTTGATCACCAGTTGGTGGAACAGTTTGGGAAGTATGGAGGATATGTCATTGGGCGGGCTTTGAATTTTCAAAAGAATCAGTCCTCTCTCGCTGCCCCATGGTTGTGGATCAAGATGGGAGCTCTGCGCTGTTTCTTCGATCCTCCATCATAGACTCTTAATGCTCTGAAACAGTAAGCCAAATTAAATGCTTTCTTTTATAAATCGTCTTGATCATGGTGTTTTCTCACAACAATAGAAAAATAGCCAAGACATTAGCCCTCACTGTGTCAACTGACCTTTCTTTGTTCCACTTTTCATCTCAGTGGCGGGTTGCAAGTTTTACATGTATGTATTTTCTGGTAGCTACCCCTCAATAAATCAATAAAAAGGTATTTTTATCAACATCAGAAGTGACCCTGTGTGGTCCGTCCAGGTGGGACAACCATTCCCCTGAGGGACCATCACTCAAACAGTCATGGTGTGATGCGAACACACACACACACACACACACACACACACACACACACACACACTTGGGTGCAGTGCCTACCACTCTCTTGGTGGGTGGATGTCATTTGCCAAAGTCCCCTCAGAAACAGGAAGAGTCCCATACACCGGATCAGAAAGACCCCGCATGCACACGTGTGCACTCACCTCTATACACACAACGCACACCTGCTCATACATACAACTACACTATAACAGCATACCTATATGCCCACATGTGCCCATTACATAGTACACATTCATGGCCGTGCACACAAAACATATGTATATGTGTTACATAACCACACATGCGTGTGTGCGCACACACACACACACACACACACACACCCCACATACATGTGCACAACTGTACAGCCACACCCCACCCCACTCCACCACAGTACACAGGCCCGCCTGTAGAGGAGCCTTCCCATACCTCAGCCACCCCTGTGTGCCCACTCTGTTGCTCACTCACTCATGGCCTGGATCTCCTCTCCGCTCTGGCTTTGGTCCTGAAGTGCAAGGTCCTGTAGACACCTGAGAGTGCTCTGGGAATAGTTGAGGGGTGTGGGATTAGAGCTCATGGAAGCAGGGTACAGGGCCCAGGTAGCCGCCTTTGGCCTCTCAGGGACTGCTCTGTCTCTGTCCACTAATACTCAGAGACTAAAAAAACAGACACGTGCTGACGGTGCCTGAGCAGCTGCAAACAGCCACCATTCTGAAGGCTGTCTGTGGCAGCCTGATGCTTCAGGAGCCCAGTGGGACACTCAACCAGCAGTCGCTGGGGGGCTCTCAGCTCTGGGGACCCTCCGGCCACATGGATACAAAATGGAACCTAGGGACTAGAAGAGGAAATCCAGGCCAGGCATGGCAGTGCACGCCTTTAATCCCAGCACCCAGGAGGCAGAGGCAGGTGATCTCTGTGAGTTCGAGGCCAGCCTGGTCTACCCAGCAAGTCTAAGACATCCAGGGCTCTGTTACACAAAGAAACCCTGTCTCAAAAAAGAAAAAAAAAAGAGGGGAGCCAGGGTGCCAGTGAGGAGAAAGAAGTGGGTGACTTCTTGCTGTGAAAGGGGAGAGACAGAAGATCAATAGAAGGCATTTTAAAAGGAGGCAGGAGGTGACGAAGACAGATATGGAGACAGAAAAATCGAAAAGGTGAGGGTAGGCTGGCTGGGAGCCTCAAGAGCTGGAAAACACCCCATTCCCATCCGGATTGCCCAAGCCTGGCCTCCAACACCCTCCTTCCCTTCTTGGCTGGCTGGAGGGGAAGTGGGGGGAGGGGTGTGTATGGCTATGACAGGACATGACACCTCTGCCAGCAGGTGGCGCTAGAGGCCCCGGCTCGGTTTCTGCTGGCAGGACCATGATTTCTGATTTCTGATCAGTGGCTCCTCCTTCCTTTTATTTAGGAACATTGTCCAGAGGAGGCCAGGAGACAATGGTGGGTGCGGGGTGGAAGGAAGGAGCCTTCTGAGAGGCAGGCTCAACACCGAGGCATCCTGAAGACACAGGCCTTCTCTGAGGTGCTCAACATCAAACGCAGGTGGCCTAGGAGGTGGCTGGAGGAACTGCAGGACTGGAAGCCCCACTCCCCGTCCTGTGTCTAATGTCCCCACCCACGGGACCAGGGTCACAGGACACAGTGTTCCCAGCTGGCCATCTTCCCTCCACAATCAGCTGACCGAGACAACCCCTCTTCTAAGCTACATTATCAGTAATCTTTCCAAGGGATTCTGCGGTCCACATTTATGCATCACAGCCAGAAGCATCTGCTTCTGTGGAGTTGCCCTCCTGCCTCTGAAATTTTCCCCACCAGAGGAGGCGTGAACAAACCACGCCTTGTTCCCTTTACATAAGGCATCAAGGACAGATCAAAGAAATCGTTTCCACCAAGTCTAGCTGGGTGAACCAAAGACTTAGTTTAAAGCTTGCTTCCTTGAGCACAGGTTGCAGGCCGTCTTCACGGAGTCAACTCTCTTCCCCAGCACCTATAGCAATCTTCTATAGTCCTGGGTAGAGCTGGAGCCCTGTAGATTGCAGCGCTTTCTAAGTTTTATCCGCATGGTCGTCAGCATCCTCTTAGGAGGCTCCCACCTGTTTCCATAATGGAATGTTCTATTTCCCGTGGTGTGTGTGTCCGGTCAGTTTACATGGAAGTCAGTTGAGTTCTGGGTCCTATGTCTATACTGTTTAACTTGTTTGGTTCAGTGAAATAGTGTTTCCCACGTAAACATGAAGACTTGAGTTCAATCCCCAGCATCTACAGAAAAAGCTGAGCTTTGGGGCCAAAGGGATGGCTCAGCAGTGAAGAGTGCTGGCTGCACTTCCAGATGGCCTTGTTTCAGTTCCCAGCACTCATGGCGTACGTATAACTGTCTGTAACTCTAGTTCCAGGGGAATCTGACTTCTGTGGATACCATATGCACATGGTTTACATACAAAATGTGGGCAAACACTCATCCACATTATAAAACAAAAAAACAAAAACCTAAGCACGATGGTGTAAACTTGTAATCCCGGAGGTGGGGAGGCAGAGACAGGAGGGTCCCCCAGGTTTGCTGACTGCAAGTTGTAGTCTAATTGGCAAGTTCCAGACAAGTGAGAGACTTTGTCTGAAAAGGCTGTGGAGGGGGCTCTGTGGATAGAGCACTTGCACACAAGCATGAGGACCTGAGTTCAAATTCCCAGAACCCGCGCAAAGCTGGGCACAGAAATCCCAGCCCTCCTAATGTGTGATGCAGCAGGAACAGGAAGCTTCAGAAGCTCAAGGAGCTAACCGGAAGTATGGCAGAGACAATGTCTCAAACAAGGTGGAAGTCGAGAACAGACATCTGAGGTTGCTGTCTGACCTCTACACACCTGTTATGCTTGTGTGTGACCACACCTACACTTATGAATAAACACACACACACACACACACACACACACACACGGAAGGGGGGGGAAGAAACACAAGGCTTTGGTTTTTCTTGTTGTTTTATCTGTTTTATTCCCCCCCACACACACACTGTTTTGTTTGAGACTGTGTTGTTGAGACAGGCTGGCTTGAAACTCACAGCAATTTCCCTGCCTCAGTTCCTGAGCACTGGGATTACATGTGTTAGCAGCACAGCTGAACAGCCTAGAGCATTGTGAGGAAAATGCGTGGTATTCCACATCCCCGAGATGTGTCTCAAAATTACTTACCACGTGAAATTGCTTCTCCGTGCGTTGTCCCAGTACTGTAGCAGGGACACGTGTGTTATGTGGGGTATGAGGCTCTTGTGAGGAGTGTGAAGCATCTGAGCTTGCCCAAGCTTCCCCATGGCTGTTAGCTATATGCTCATCAGGCCTGTACATGTGAATCTGCTTATCTGTGAGAGCAGATATTCCTGCCAGACTCCAAGATGGCTAACATTAGTGCTAGTGCAGAGACACAGGCCATAAGCCTGGATCCCAACCTATCACTAACACTGGGCTTTGGAGACAGTCTTACCCCAGGCCTTGTTTTATCTTTGTCTTCTTCTTAATTAATTAATTTATTTATTTATTAATTTATTAGTGTGTATACATGTATGCATGTGGGAACATGTATGTCATAGCATGAGTGTGGAGTTTAGAGGGAATCAGTTCTTGTGGGAATCAGTTCTCTCCTTCCTGTGGGTCTCAGAGATGAAACTCAAAGTCCTGAGTCTTGTGTCTCAAGCAACTGTTTTTTTTTGTTTTTGCTTTTATTTTATTTTATTTTATTTTATTTTATTTTATTTTATTTTATT
>NW_026590341.1:157519-220433 GCF_907164565.1 Psammomys obesus
TTTTATTTTATTTTATTTTATTTTATTTTATTTTATTTTATTTTATTTTATTTTTTTATCCCTCGAGCTGTGCTGACAGCCACCAAGGCTGGATCTTGCTGAATGAAGGTGCTGGAAAAAGGACTTACAGGCAGAGAAATAAACAAGAGTTTAATGGTCACTAGAAAGGGACAGGCACCTCAGGCCACAGGTGAAACTCAGCACAAAAGTGAGGCAAGCTAGACAGGCAGAGGGAAACGGTGCAAACCGAAAGGCATCTGGAAGCTGGTCTGTCTGCAAAGCTTCGTGACAGCTGAGCCACCTGAAACTGGCCAGGATCAGCACCACTCACGGGATGACCACATTCTGTCATTTGCTTGGTAACCCTGTCATTGCCATATCATTTGAATTACAAAGTCATGTTTCTAATGTTAGAATGCATCTGGAAAACCCCGTGAAGGACAAAGGGACGTGCTATGGTTTGAATGTAAAATGGTCCCGTAGCCTCATGCGGGAACTTTTGGTCCCCTGCTGGTGGTGTGTTTGGGGAGGTTGTGGGGTCTTTGGATGAGCCTTAGGTGTTATATTCACTACTTGTCTTGTTGCTATGACAAAATACCTGACAAAAGTCTTTGGAAAGGAAAGTTATCTTGGCTCACAGTTTGAGGACGCAGTCCATGATGACAGAGAAGCCATGATGGCAGAAGGTCAAGGCGGTTGGTCACATTGTCCCCACAGTCAGGAACTTTCTCTTATTTCTTCAGCTCGGGACCTCAGCGCATGGAGTGGTATATCACACACATAGGGTGATCTTCCCACTTCAGCTAACCTGATCTAGAGTCCCTCACAGGCATACCCAGAGCTTTGTCTCCTAGGTGATTCCAAACTGTGAAGCTGACAGTATTAAGCGTCACAGGCCTATAGCCACACTCCACATCCATCTCAAGCTCTCTGCTTCCACAATGACCAGCTGCAGGTTCCCTCCCCACCAGGCCTAGCCGCTCTAGAGAGGCTGGCTAAGGAAACTTCAGAAAGTTGCCTGGATCTGTGCTTCCCCTTAATTACAAAATGCCTCTTGTAAGTAGGCACAAATATGCATCCCATCCCTTCAGGCCATGAGACTAAACCCCAAGAAGAGGGGACAGCAGTGTCTCTGCTGGAGCAGGAGTTCTTGGCCTCTCTCTCCTTTTCTGGGTGGGAAGGTCAGCTAGAGGAAAAGAGACTTGGGGACCAAGAGAAGATATCTAGCCTTATCCTTGAAAGAAAAAGACCTTATTATCTTGCTTGAGCTGAAGCTCCTGGGGCACCTTGCTGTGGGGCCAAGCATGGGCCCTGGACCCTATATGCACAAAAGGGGGAGTACAGAAGCCAAGAAGGAGCAGAGTGGTTCCCCCTTGCTTCTTCCTACACCTACAAAGCTGACCCTTCTCCACACACCAGAAGAGCTTGAGCTGCACAGGGTCTCACAGCAGCTTCCACCTGCAAGGCAAACCCACCCTTGAGAGAAACCCACAAAGCTGGGCTTATTGCTACATACTTACAGTTCCACCACTCAAGGGGCTAAAGCAGGGGGATTGCTGTAAGACAAGCTTAGCTTTGTCTGCAGAGTGAGCATCAGGCCTGACAAGATTATACACAGCAAGACCAGGTTTACAAGACAAAAACAAAACAAAACAAACGAACAAAAAACCCAGGAGTGGTGGTTCATAATTGTAATCCCAGAACTCAGACAGAGGCAGGAGGATTACCATGAGTATCAGGTGTGCTTGGGCTACAGAGTGAGGCCCTGTCTCAGAGAAAGAGAGGAGAGAGGAGAGAGGAGAGAGGAGAGAGGAGAGAGGAGAGAGAGAGAGAGAGAGAGATTCCCTGGGCTTGGCCCCAGATAACAGCCCAGATGGGCACTGAACCCTTTTAAAGAGGTGCAGTTGTAATTTTCCACCTTGCTGTCTCTTGTTTCTTAATTTAAAAACAGAATGAGTCTATTCCCTTGGGACCAACTCCTAGAGGCAAAAATTCCCCTGTAGCCTGTCCTTCCATGGCTGGCAAACAGGACAGTTGAAAGGACATTTCTTGTCCCTGTGGTTCCTGCTGAGCTTGGCTGGTGCCCTAAACTTACCCCTTCACCTACTTATGCTCCTTCAAGTTGGGCTAATTTCAGGATCCCTGCCCGGTGCTGACCTGGCCCCTTGTTCACTTTTTCTCTAAGCAGAGCAGACACCGTCTTCATCAGAGCATCTGTGAGTGCTCACAGGAGACCCGATGGGTTTGTTGACTATTGACATTTCCAATATAAGAGGGCTGGTGGGGAGAGTCACCGGACCCTTACCGAATCCTAGCCATGCTTTCCTGAACCTCCCAGACAGCTGTACATAGCTCTGCTCCTGGTCTGTGTCTCTGAAGGTACTAGAACACACTGTGAGAGATCACCTGCAGTGAGGACCCCATTTATTCGGCTAAGAGGACATCCTCACCCATACCAAGGTGAGACGTTTTAGTGGTGCGGCTGCTTTGGGGTCATCCATACTCTCGTAACCTCTCACCCATGCTCTGTAAGTCCAATAAACTCACAGGCTCACCAAGCTGGACTCCAGTCAAATTATACTTTGGTTTGTCATTTGTCTCCTATGAAGACAGAGTAGATAGTTGTTCACATCTCCCCAGGGAAAGAAGTCTTGTAACACCCCTCAGGGCCATTCTTGTAATGACCCTGTGCCTCAGTCATTGTCCTGGGCATTTGTTTTGGCCTTTTTACAATGCAGATGATGTACAAGAGCCAGCTGATGAAGGAGCCCACAAAGAGGCATGGACCACAAGAAAGGAAGGAAGAAAGAAAGAAAAGAAGGGAGGGAGGAAGGATGTGTACATGTGTATAGGTTACTTTTCTGTTACTGCGATAAAACAGTGTGACCAAGGCAACCTAAGGAAGAGAGAGTTTATTTCAGCTTCTGTTTCCAGAGGTGTAAAAGTCTATGATAGCAGTGGGAAGGCATGACAGGAACAGGAAACTGCAAGAACAAAGCACAGAGTGGGGGGGGGGGGAGAAGGGGAGAAGTGGGAAGAGAGAAAGAGAGAATTGGGAAGGTTATCATGTTTTGTTTTTGTTTTCATTAATTTATCTATTTAATCACTTACAGCGTGAGTGAAATCCCCTCCCTCCTCTCCTCTCAGTCCCACCCTTGTGCCCCTCCCCCACACTGCCTCCCCTTTTCTGAGGAGAAAAAGAGGTCCCCGTGAGTACCACTCAACTCTGGCACATCAAGCTGCATCAGGACTAAGCACATCCTCTCCCACTGAGGCCAGACAAGGCAGCCCAGCTAGGGGGAAGGGATCCATAGGCAGGCAACAGAGTCAGAGAAAGCCTGTATTCCAATTGTTAGGGGACTCACATGATAACCAAGATGCACATCTGCTATATATGTGTAGAAGGCCTAGGTCCAGCCCATGCATGCTCTTTGGTTGGTGGTTCAGTCTCTGTGAGCCACCATGGGCCCAGGTTAGTTGACTCTGTGGGTTTTCTTGTGTCCTTAACCCCTCTGGCTCCTTTAGTTCTTCCTTCTCTTCCACAAGACTCCTGAGCTCTGCCTATTGTTTGGCTGCTGGATGAAGCCTCTCAGAAGATAGTTATGTGAGGCTCCTGTCTGCAAGCATAGCAGAGTATCATTAATAGCGTCAGGGGTTGGGTCTCCCATGGGGCAGGTCTCAAGTTGGGCCAGTCATTGGTTGGCCGTTCCCTCAATCTCTGCTCCATCTTTCAGGCAGGATAAGTTTGGGCTCCAAGGTTTTATGGTTTTATGGGTAGGTTGGTTGAGTTCCCTCCACTGGAATTCCCGCCTGGCTACAGGAAGTGTTGACTTCAGGCTTCATATCCCCACAGTTAGAAGCCTTGGCTAGGATCACCCTCATAGGTCTCCCCCCTACACACTGATTTCTCTCATTCAGTCCCCCCAATCTCTCCACCTCTGATCCCCTCTCTACTCCCCACCCCATCTCCCACCCAGTTTCCTCCCTCTGTCTACGTCAGATTTTTATTTTACTTCCCTTTCTGAGTGAGATTTAAGCATCCTCCCTTATTACTTAGCATTTTTGGGTCTTCGGACTGAAGCCTGGTTATCCTGTACTTTATGGCTAATATTTGTATGTGTATGAGGGTTTTGCCTGCATGGATGTGGCACCTCCAGAGGCCAGAAGAGGGCAATGGATAGCCTGAAATTGGATTTAAAGCTAATTGTGAGTGGGTGCTAGGAACCAAATCCAGGTCTTTGGTTCTTTTAACTGCTGGGCCATCTCTCCAGCCCCAAAATGCTTTTAAAAAAAAAAAAAAAAAAAAAAAAGGCAGTAGCTCTGCCTGGCCTGGAACTCACTAGGTAGACAAGACTGAACTCCACCTACTTCTGCCTCCTACATGCTGGGATTAAAGGCATATGATACCACATCCAGCCAATTTTTGCTAAAAACTTTTGTCTAGCCAGTTGTAGTAGCAAACACCTGTGATACAGCACTTAGGAATCTTCCCTTAAGCTGGTGGTCAGCCTGAAACACACAACAAGCATAGCAAGACCCTATCTCAAAAAATAATAGCTTTGCATCTAGGTTCACAAGTGATACTGGCTTGTTGGCTTCATAGATCGAGTTGGCAAAGCGTTCTCTCTGCTTATCCTGTAGAACTGGTGTTCTTTCTAAACTCTTTCTAGAACTTGCCAGTGGAGCAATTTGAGCCTGAGGTTTCTCAGTAGAAAAGTTTTAGAGTGCTTTAATAAGCAAGGACTGTTCAGGTTGTCAATTTTCCCCTTTGAGAAAGCTTTAGTCATTTGCTTCTTTCACAGAATTTGTCTGAGCCAGGCATGGTGGAACAGACCTGTAATCACGGCACTCAGAAGGTGCAGACAGGATGTTCATGAGTTCAAGGCCATTCTCAGCTATATAGAGATTTTGAGGAGACAGACTGGGCTTCCTAAGACCCTGTTTCACAATAAAACAAGCAATGGTGACAACAAAGAATTTGCTACATTTAATCAAAGGAAGTTGTCCCTGACATTTCTTACAGAGTTTTAACTCTGTAGAGCTGTAGTGATGTCTCCTTGTTCACTCCTGGCACTGATAGCTTGTGTGTCTTCTGTCTCTTGTTCCCAATATGCCAGATGTATAGTAACTTCACTTCTCAAGGTGATTTGGTTGACTTCTTTCTGTATCTTTCCTCCCCCACCCTGCTTACTTAAAATTAATTTTCCACCAATTTTCTGACTTCTAAAGGAGAATGCTGCTTTCTTTGTTTTCTGATATAGATGTGTAATCGTTTCCCCTAAATGTTGCTTCAGCTTCATTTTACAAAACATTATATGTTTTTATTTTATTCACTACAAAGGACTATATAATTTCCTCTCCGAAGCATGTGTTATTTAGTTGTATTTGGTCCACAAAGATTATGAGAAATTTCAAGATCTAGTACATATGAGCTTGTCTTTGTGTGGGTATGTGCACAAGTCCAGTGCTCATGGAGGCCAAAAGAGGGTATCAGATTCCCCTAGATCTGGAGTTACAAGCGTTTGTGAGCTACCTGTTACAGGTGCTGGGAACAGAACTCAGGTTCTCTGCAAGAGCAGCGAGCACTCTCAACCACGGAGCCATCTTTTGGATCCCCAGACTCCTCTTTTGCACTCTGATTTCTGATTCCATTTTTACCAGAAAACATACTTTCCATTATCTTAATAATTTCAGACTTGTTTTCTAGTCCAGAATATGGTCTATTGTTGTAAATGTTTGATACTCAACTTACAACTGACTTTTTATTTAAATAAACATTAATTGGATGGATCTAGAGTCTCTCACACCTTTTTATTTTTCTACTGAATGTCAAGAGAGGAATGTAAAGATCTCCAGGTATAACTTGGTATATGTTTTATTTCTTGTGGTTCCATCAATTTTGGCTTCAAGTATTTTTAAAAGCTCTGAAACTAGTGTATAAACTTTCAGGATTTTTACCTACATTTATGAAATGACTCACATATCCCTGGGAAGGTACCTATTACCCTTCTGAGAACCTTCTAGGAGATCCTGACAGTTCCGTGGTCTCCTATTCTCACTGGCAGTGGAGAAGCTATTCCTGCCCCTTATGAGCTGGGTTAACTCCATTTCTTTCTTGCAGCAGCTGCATGAGACGCCTGAATTGATCTGTACCGAGGCTCAGTCTCTGCAGATCTCTGTTTCTTGTTCTCTGTGCAGATCTCTCCTCCCTGGTTTTGTTCTCTGAAAATCCAAGCCTTTGTGGTCTTCTCAGCTTAGGAAGTCCTGGTCTTTGCCTCAGTTTCCCTTCCTTGTGCTGCAGCCTGGACACTCTCCTAGCAGTAAACAGAGACAGTTATAGGTCTCCCATAACTTGCTGCTTTCCTCACAGGGTGAGCTGGCTTTCCTCCCCTGGCACCCAGTGCCCTGAAAACTGCTGCCTAACCTATTTTTTCTGGATTAAAAATAAAAGTATGCAAGTTGTTCTGTAAACATCTGCTTTGTTGCTTCTCCCTGCCGCACAGTGTTCCATAGTGAATACCCATCACAGTTTGCTTATTCATTCCTCTAAAGAGGAATAATTAAGCTACCAACTCCTGCTACACAAACAACTGTGTAACAGTCTGAAGTGTGTTCCCTTGTGAGCCCCTGTGAGAGTGTTTACTGAACAGACTTCAAGGGAGCTCATTAGGAGTGTCTTTTGACTTCCTTGAGCAAGCCTACATCATGTCTCAGAGATCCTATACCGTCTGTCTCCCATTCAGAGTTTCCCCTCGCCACAGCAATCACCTGCACTTGTATCCTCCCTTTCTAATGTTATTCTGATAAACACAAGTAGAAATCTCAATGTTGTTTAATTTCTTTTCTTATTGGTGATTTTGAGACCCCCTTGATGTATTTGGGAAGCATTTGGGATTTACTTTTATGTTACCAATTTATAACGCAGATTCATTTACCTATAGCTTCTTTATACCTTTTGATATTTAGTAGTTATTTATATGTTGTATGAATATGAATTATTTATTGGATCTGGACATTGTAAACATTTCATCTTCCATCTGTTACCCTCAGCTTGATGCAGATGACTCCCAAACTACACCCTTCAGGATTGTGCTGCCCATTCACGGAGATGATAGGCCTGACTTAGAGCAATGTCTGGAACACATTAAGTGTTCAAATATATCATGTAACATTTTCAGTGATCAAGAGGTCCACTGCTCTAGACAAGGGGTCACAGGCATGTAATCCTAGCAGTGGGAAGGCTGAGGATCTTGAGCATAAGATCAACCTGGGCTATGTAGTGAGACCCTGTCTTTAAAAAAAACAGCAATAACGACAACAACAAAAGTAATACAGCCTAAAGATGTGCAGGAAACCTATCTGGGCTCTCTGAATACTTACAATGTCCAATGAACATGAAGGCACCTATGCTATTGTGAGCCTGAGCTGGAAACAGAAAATTGAGGCAGAGTAGACTTCTGCAGGCAACATAGAGATCATCTCCTTGAATATTAGGCTCTGAGTACTGGCATCAGATATTTAAGGGATTGTAGGCAATTCACAGGAGCAATGGTCGTTCAAGTTGGAATGCCTTACAGAGTCTGCACTAAGGACAGACATGCATTTGGCTGGATTCCTGGTCTCCACCTGCAGTGGTTTCACCCTTCTCCACCCTTCCAATCCCCCAACAATAGGTAGGAGAGAAAAAAGGATTGAGGGGGAAGACGGTGTCATTATTGTTAGACTATTTCCCAAGTTCCTTGGGGCATGGTTGATCTTTGCTGGCAGAATATCCAATTTCTTCTTCTCTTTTGCAGATGACCGCTTGACAAACCACAACAAACTGCAACCAAAAACAGCAACCAGCAACAGAAGGAGGAGCAGCCACCACAGCCTATCTCGGGGTTCTCACATTTATAGACCCTCTCAAGAGTCCCCAGAATTCCAAACGTAAACTATCTGCAGCTGGAAAAATTGTGCCCCTGCTAGAGCATGAGGCAAATCATAGTCAGCTGTTGTGGACAATCTCAAGCAGCTCCATATCCCACACCTGGGATTAAAACAAAAACACATTCCCATAACATTTCTGTGTTTTTAAGAAAAAACAAAAATGCTCACTACATCCACCAAACCACCTTTTGTAGTTTTCCTGCTAAAGACACCATCTCTGCTTACCACAACGGGAGAATATCATCCTTGTTTATCAGGATGAGGTGACATCCTCCTTAACTTAATGACGTGATGACCTCCTCCCTATTCACCTTGTGGGAAAGTCTTTTTTATTTGTTTGTTTGTTTGTTTGTTTTCCTTTTTAAATCAACAGTGGCTAATCCACCAAGGGCCCAGAACCTACCAATGTCCCCATCTTGTGAAACTCTTGTGCACATTCCTGTTTGTCCAGGATGCTAGACATTCCTGAAAGTTGACTCTCTAACACACCCTTCCCCTCCATGCTGATTGTGAATTAGGTAATTGTTTTAGACTGTGAGGTAGAACATCCACCAATGGAGTGAGACACAGCAACTAGTTGGGTTAGGACAAGTATGTGAGCTTCCTACCCCCACTGGGCTTGTTCATCTGGTTTGGGTGTTGATGCACCCTCTTGCAAAAGTAAAATTGCCCTTGCCAAGTTACTTTCACTTTGCTTATCTGTTTTGTTTTGTTTTTAAAGACACCAAGAATCTTCTTTTCCAACAAACTGTAAAGTGTGACATCTTCCCTGCTCATCTGGATGGGGTAATATTTTACTGATTCACCTAAACAGAAAGACATCTTACCTACTTACCTGGATGGAAAGACACTTCCTTGCTCACTTAGACAGGGATACATTTTTCCTTACACCTCTCCACTTCCAAGAATCTGTAATGAACATATCATTGTGCCTGTATTGGCTCCTCATGGCCTTGGCCATCCCTAGGTAGAAAACTCCCTTTCTGGCTCACCTAGCTCGTTTTTCCTCCTCCTGAACCCCACCTTCTCATGTACTGCTACTCTGCCCTGTCAGGCTGTCTAACTCTGCCGGGCACCTTTCTGCCATGCTTGGCTTACTAAATAGCCCCGCTTTCAACATCCTCGTTGTTTCTCAACACCCCAGCTCCTGCCCCAGCCTTCCCAAATGAATCACTGAAGAGGTGACTCCCTTACTGTTCCTTGTAAGCAGGATACAGATACTGAATTCAACAATGTTTATTGGACCAACTATATTAGGAATTTCTGGTCTGTTTTTAAATTAAAATATTTATTTTTAGTGTATGTGTACATATGTACAGATATACCTTTTAATATATATAGTCTATTTCTAATAAATATAAGCCCTTTTGAGAAAATTGAGTTTTATAGAGCAGTTTGGGGAGAACTGACAAATTTCTCAAATGGAGCCTTCCACCATGATGGACCTTCTCCCCTTAAACTTGAAGCCAAAATAGTTTGGTTCCCCCCCCCCTTATTCACTTTTGTTATGTATTTGTCACAACAATGAGAAAAATTAAGATGCATATTATACTTAGAAAAAACTCCTAGTGGTTGCCTTATAGTTTGTAATAGATAAGTATCTACAGCTAACATGACATAGCTTCACTGGTGGCATAAAAACAATAAACAAAATAATTGTAATTCTCCTTCCTGCCCGTGTATGGATGCTGCCATTCATCAAAGCCACATATAGGAGGAAATCCTCAAAGACAACATCATGAGTGCATTTGAAGAAACTTACCTGTCTTGCTTTGGTTCTGTCTAGGCTTGTCATTTTTTTTCTTTCTTTCTTTTTTTTTTTTACTCTCCCTTCCTCCCCTCCTCCCTCCCTCTCTTCCTTTCTTCTTCCCTCTCTTTCTCTTTCTCTTTCCCTTCCTTCCTTCCTTGCTGACCAGGCTGACCCCAAGCTCACAATCCTCAGTTTCCCAAGTGCAAGGATTACTAGTGTGCATCATCAGGACTGGCAACTGTTACCTAAACTAAATGTTGACTCAAAATAAGAAAAAATAAATTGTTTTTTATTTTATTTTATTTTATTTTATTTTATTTTATTTTATTTTATCTTATTTTATTTTTGCCTTCAGTGGTTTCTTCTCTGGTGTTCTTCCTTTACATGGGTCTGGATTCCCGACTTTATCACTACCCCCACCTGAAGAACTTGCTTCAGTATTTTGGGACTGGAGATATAGTTCAGTTGGTAGAGTGCTTATCCCCCATGCGTGCAAGCCAGGGTCAGATTCCCCAGCACTTTTAAACTAAACTAAGCCTACGTTCAGTGTCCCTGGCAGGGCGGGTCCACTGCGTGTGTTCATGTTGCTTTGAGAGAGTTTTTAGGGACATAGTCAACCCCGGCATGGGGTTGACTGTGTCCTGGACATTTCATTCCACATCACTGTCTTCTTGTTTGTACAGTTCCTGAAACAAAGCTGTATATAATTATCATTTTTGCTCTCTGTGTGAAAGATTTCCCTTCCCTTTCAAGAATTTGGTTTTGTTTTGCCATACCCTGCCTAAAGTTTCCTGAGCTTCCTGTGCCTGTGGTTTGACATCTGACAGTAATTTGGTGGAATTCTCAGTCATGTGCTTCAGATCCTCTGAAGCTTCTGTCCCTTTCTATGTATTCTTTTTCTGGTACTCGCGTCAGAAGTATTCACACCTCAGTTGCTCCCACAGCTCTCTGTTCATCTCTGTTCCAGTCAGGCCTCTCTGCTCTATTTTTCTAACCTTAGAAGTTTCTACCAATTCATTGTGGGGGTAGGAGCTCCTTTTCCTGGCTAAGTACAGTCTCCTAATGAGCTCACAAGGGCAGTCTTCATCTCCATGACATTTTTTTTTCTCCTCACTGTCATTATCTTTTGATCCTTTGTCATCTCTCTGCCTAATTTTACCACATCTCTTTTAGGTTTCCTGATGCCCTGTTTACAATCCCGAGAGGATTAGCCACAGTTGTTCTGAACTCTGGTTCTGAGTGTTCCAACATTCCTATGGGGTCTGGGTCTGGTGTTTTGTTCTTGTTCTGTCTCTCTGTCTCTCTGATCCTCTCTGTGTGTCTCTGTGTGTGTGTGTCTCTCTCTCTAGGTGGTTTTATCTGCCTTCTAGTGTGCCCTGTAATCTTTGATCAAAAAGCTGACATGCTGTATTGAGGGAAAGGACCCTGTCCAGGAGGCCTGTCCTGTGCTGAGGGCTCTGCGTCAGTGACTTTGAACCATTTCTTGGGTTTCCACACAACTTTCTGGCTGTGTGAGAGAGACAGGTCTGAAATTGGGTGTCTCCCTTGTTGCATAGGAAACTAGGAAGAGCAGGGTTTGTCCCCAGGTCAGCTGGAGTGCTAACAGCCTGGTTTGGTTGGTGCTGGTCTCTCTTGAGGACGAGCTTTCTTAAGAAAAGCAGAACATGCGGCACAGTTCACAGCAGCCTCTTTCCCTCAGTGGATTCTTGAGGAGGTGCTTCTCAGATCTTCTCTGAGAGAGCGTGGTAGAGCCCTTAAGGGTGAGTCTCACAAAGCACGCAGTTTCACTTCGGTTCATCTCTTGGTGTACTGAACCTCTTGCACTTCATCAACTAGGTACCAGCTTGCTCTGCCATGGTTTCTGCTTTGCTGAGTTATGATTCTTTGTTTTCTTCTGTCTGTCTCTCTAGTTTATCTGGAGCAGGCATTAGCCCTGTGACCTCCCTTCTCTGACAGATCCTAAGATATGCTGATTTCTGTAGGTGTTTTATCAGCATATTACTTGTGGTTGCTAGGACGAAGTGTCCCCATTAATTATCTTTTTAAGCATGCCATCTGTTCCCTGCTGGGATCCCAACTAACACAATAATTGGAAACAGAAGCGGTCCCAGGAAACAGACTTTTGGAGTGGGATTCTAGTACAGAGTGATGAGCACGTGGATACTCCTTGTTTTGGTGAGTGAAACATTGGGAGTTGACATCACATGGCGACAGACTGCCTTCAGTGATGGCATGGGATTCCGAATAAGAGAGAGCTAATAGATAGAGCAGACAGGGGCTAAGACACGTAGTTGCTATGACAGAAAATGTCTATTTCAGAGAATGGGGTGGCCACTTGTGACATTTCTGGAAACTGTACACACAAGACTCGGCAGTTGTAGTCTTGGGTATGTCAAAGCCCTCTGGCCAAATGCTTCCAAGAGCACACCTGCAGCTCAGCAGGAGAATACATCTCATAGAAACTGAAGAGTGACTTCAAAAGGGTAGTATAGTGAGCTGACCAGATGTCTCAGCTGGGAAAGGTGGCTGCCGCCAAGCCTGACCTGAGTTTGATCCCTGGGACCATTGTGGTAGAAGGAGAGAACCAACTCCCACATGTTGTCCTATGATACATACACTCATGTTGTGTGGCAAGCATACACACACAGACAGGTAGACAGATACTACTGTGTGACAAAATTTCCCCTGGGAGATGCAACACACACACACACAAACACACACACACACACACACACACACACACACACACACACACACACATGCTTGCACTAAAAGAGGAGCCCTAAACAGAACAAAGTTAAAATGGAAACAAAGACCAAAGACCAATTTGGTGACCTGATGAACTTACAGCAAGATGGGTGTTGGATTACTTACAAGGATAAAAGACAACTCAAAAGCAGTCACATCACTGAACAGCCCACCCCAACACAAAGGATGCAAGCTGGAGCTTTCTGCACAACTTGCACGTGGACCAACAGTCCAAGAATCCTTTCTGTCTTCATTGAAGCTCAGCTGGTTAGAGTCTACTCTCCCAGAAGTTACTTACTTCTTTTTATATTGCTGGGGATGAACTGTGGGAATAAAGTTTCTATTCTCCCAGACCTAGGACCTCCTGAGGCTATGAGAGAATGTTTTAATTCATAGGAAACTGTCATACAACAGACAAGCATGCATGTGCACACACGCAAAATAAATAGAACATAACAAATAACAAAGATATAAAACATTTTTTTCTGTCAAAAGTAGTCATCCCAATAAAAATTCATTACTTCCTAAAATCCTCTTTCCCCCTTTGCATCTGTTAACTAACTGCATTAGAGTGTGCCATTGAGCTCCCACCAATGAAATAATCCCTATGTCAGGAATGAAATAGAGAAAGCATTTTGGTAAGTGTGTTCAAGATCCCTGTTTGCATTCTGACACATTCTTTTTGCAAAAAGAAATCACCTTGCCAAATTCTTTCACTCTGTTCATGTGCTCCTTTGTGCAACACCAACAACTGTTCTTTTCCCCATAAAGAGGACAGCACAGGTACATAGGGGAGAGGATTTGGGTAGTGGAGTTTTGTCTGGATTGGATGCTACTGGGAAGAAGAGGCAAGTCTATCATCAGACTTCCAGAAATTCTCATGTAGGAAGAAGAATATGAGACTGAGGCTAACCTGACCACATAACTGTCATACTACCTGGGATAGGAGGCCTGCTTTTTTGGCTTGGATGGTATTCTAGTTGCTTTCTATTGCTTTGATAAATACTATGGCCAAAAGCAAATTGAGAAAGATAGAGATTATTTGATTTATATGTCCCGATCATATTCCGACATTGACAGAATCCATCTCAGGAACTCAAGCAAGGTGGGGACTTGGAGGCAGGAACTGAAGCAGAGGCAGCAGAGAACACTGCTTTACTGGCTTGCTAAGTTTCCTTTCTTATACGACTTAGGGCTTACCCACAGCTGGCGGCTGCCTCCCACACACTATCAATCGACAACCAAGAAAATGTACCACAGATTTGTCTATGGGCCAATCTGATGGAAGATTTTCTCAGCTGAGTTATCTTCCCAGATGACTTTAGCTTCTCTCATGTTGACAAACAACAACTAAACAAAATCAACCAGCACAAACAGTATTCATAGCGATTGTTCTCATGTCACTGCCTCATGGTCACACAGTGGCCTTGCTCAGCTAGCTTGCTCATGGCTTGCCAGGATACCGCAGTGGGTGTAAAAGGAACTTTTACTTGTCTGTTTCAATTGTTGTCTCAGAGGATTACTGCCTCGGTCTGCTAGACTAGGTCTAGTCCTGGAAGCTTCTAGCTTTCGTACAATCTAACCCAGGCCTAGAATGTTTTCAGCCTCTGAGACTTACTGCTTAATAAACTCACCCTTTCCTGTTCTTTCTAAACTCATATCTGGCTGGCTCACCTCAGCTGTTCTGGTTCAAACTCCTTTCCAACTAACTTATTCAATCTGGCTTTTCTCTCAGCCTCTGAATTGCTCTAGCAATCTTTTCTTTTCTAATCTTCTGGCTCCTTCTCATTCTCTGGCTCATTCTGTCTTAACCTGTGTCTAGCTTGTTCTCTTATGCAACCTCTCTCTGTAAAACTCTTCCTTATAAAACTGCCTCCCCTCTCTCTCTCTCATTCTGTGTTGCTCCCTTAAGTAGCTTCCCTGTCTTCCTTGTTCCTGGGAGAGCTGGGAATATCCTATTCTGTCACATCTTTCTCTGATCCATCACTTATTCTGCCACTCAATTAAACATGACTTTGAAACATGAGTGCTTCCTTCTACAAACTAACTTTACTTTCATTATTTTTGATTAAAGACACACACCACCATGCCTGGAACTAAGCTTTTCTTTATCTGAAACTTTTTCTATACCTGTCTGGCCTTGAACTCAGACCTGCTTTTCTCTGTCTCCTGGATTAAAGGTATGTTGTATTCCAGCCAGATCACACAGACCTAAAAGGACTTTGGATGTGATCTCTTGCCAGAACAGCCATGTTCTGAATGAAAATTTCTCTACAGGTGGGAACAGTGGTCTATGTGCCCTAAGATACCCTATATTGCTGGGAGCCCGGCTTTCAGGCTGTGCCCTGGGTGACTCCACTCACAATCAGCATTCTGCTCCATTTGGAGTGCAAATGGACAGGAGAACTCTTTACATTTCGAGTACACAGACAATACTACCTGCCCAGCACCATCTCTAACACAGACTTCAAGTTACTTGTTTATGAAAGTAAAAGAGTACCACCTATGAATTTATCAAAGCAGATTAGGGACACATAGACAACGTGGGTCTATTAGGGTTTCTAATGCTGTGAAGAAACACTATGACCATGGCAATTCTTGTAAAGGGAAACATTTAATTGGGGCTGGTTTACTGTTTCGGAGGGTTAGTCCATTATTGTCGTGGCGGTGTGCAGGCAGACATAGTGCTGGAGAAGAAGTTGAAAGTATACATCTTAACTGAGGTGGTAGAATCCACTGTGTGCCACACTGGACATAGCTTGAGTATATGAGACCTCAAAGTCTGCCCAGACGGTGACAAATGTCCTCCAACAAAGCCACACCAACTCCGAAAAGGCCACACTTCCTAGCCGGGCCAAGCATTCACATATATGAGTCTATGGGGGCCATTCTTATCCAAACCACCACAATGTATTAAAACAACATTAGAGAGAACTGGAGAGATGGCTTAGTGGTTATACACACTGGCTGCTCTTCCTGAGGACCCAGGCACTATTTCCCAGCACCTATACTATGGCTCACAACTGTCTCCAATACCAGAGAATCTAACGCCCTTTTCTGGCCTTCTCAGGCACCAGTCACACATGCAGGAAAACATCCATGTACATATTAAAAAAAAAAAAAACAGGCCTGTAGACTTACTGAACATACTAGACTAACAAAGGATGAACTCCCCAACTTCGTGTTGGAAATAAGATAATACAAACTCAAGATACTCACGAAAAGAAAACAGTCGCTAATATATAGTTCTGCAGAAGGGTTGCCAGCAGAAGCTCCTGCCAGAAAGCAAATTTGTCACAAGACCGTGGTTTTTAAAAATCCTTCAGTTACTAGAAATTCCTGTCATCTTCTCCTTAGGTCAGAACTCATACCCTGCCAGACTCTCCATTTCAGTGGCCTAGAACACGAAGTCTCATTCAAAGAGAAATTTGGGGCTTGAGACTGACCCTCTACCTTTTGTATCCTGGGCTCAGTCAAGTAGAACTTTCTAAATTTCAGAGTCCTGAGATGCCCGCTAGGAAGGGAAGGGGCTGGCTGGTGCCTCCTATAATTCCAATGAACTCGAAGCACAGCTGATGTTGAACATGAACTACATAATCTATTTCTTATGCTTGGATCATATAAAAGGAGGGTCAGTTAACACTAGGCAGCATCAGCCTCACCACCCAGTCATGGGTGAATTCTAAAATATCCCTGGGTTTCAGCTCAGCATGGTCCTCAATACACCTTTCTAACCAAAACCCAACTCCTACTATGTCTGTTATCCACGCCCTGAGTCGGCTCGTCAAGTGGAAGCAGATGTGGCTGTGGCTGCTTTTATCCCTATGTACCTTGTTTTTAGTGCCTCGTGTTTTGTTGTTGTTGTTGTTGTTTTTCTTTTCTTTCTCCTCTCATTCTGTAGCACTGGCTGGCTTAAAACTCACTATGTAAACCAGGCTGACATCCAAGTCACAGAGATCAGCCTGCTTCTGCCTCCCAAGTGCTAGTGATCAGTATGACCAACCACCTCATCATTTCTTTATCCCTGCCCACATCCTGGTTAAAAAAAAAAGTATTTAGTTAAAGTATCTTAAACTATGCTTAAGTGTGACACTTGGCACCTACTTGTACCCTGCATTTTAAGACTTTTTAAAGGCCTTCTTATTTATTTATTTTTTTAAAGAAAAACTCTCTATAGTCTAGGTCTTTTTGTATTTAAACCATGAATTCATAGAGAATGGGCTTCAACAATTCAAGCACCTCTCTGTTAGTTCTCACAAAGTACGTCTCTCTGGAGGAAGCAGGCTGACAATTCAGTTGAACCCAGGCACCTCTCTTTGGCTTCCCCTTTCCCCCCTTAATAAGTCCTTATTTCTAAAAATTTATAGTTTTGTGTATTAGTTACTGTTGTTATTATTGTGACCATGTACCTGACAGAAAACAACTTAAGATAGGAAGGGCTCATTTCTGCCCACATTTGAAAGCACAGTTCATGTTGGGGGGGCGGGGGGGCAGCAGAAGAGTGAGCCAGTTGATAGAAGAAAGTGGACAGGAAGTGAGATCAGGTTAGAATCTTAAAAGCCTAGTTCCAATGACCCACTTCCTCCACCTCCTGACAGTTCAGCAACCTTCCAACCTTCCACCAACTGAGGACCAAATGCCTAAACACATGAGCCCATAGGAAATATTTCACAATGCATATGTGGGCAATCATGTTACTTTCAACTAGTCTCTTCCTTTCTTCCTTCCTTCTTTTCTTCCTTTCTTCCTTTATTTATTTATTTTACTTCTTTTTTTAATAAACTTGTCAGGTTTTTTAAAAATCGAGACTAGCAACCCTATCAGATACATAGGAGATGTTTTGTCACTTAAAATTATTGAGGCAAAACTTGTACACATCATAACACACAGATCACAAGTACACCACTGAATAAGTTTTGATACTCTTATACATTTATATAACAATCACCAGTTATCAGATAATTGGATCTTAAAGTATGGAAGCAAAAGAAATGGGACCAAACCCAGTATGATAAACAAGACAGGCAAAGCTTTCTTGAAACTTATGAACAGAAGAATGTAATGCCAGTTGAAAAGATGGCCTGGCTGCTTGCTCAACTGAGAAAGCAGTAGGCTTCTATTGATTTTTCTGGGGAAGTTTTGTAATTTTCATTGTCCATGGGCATGTTTTCCTTCTTGTGAAAAAGTATTCTGGCCTTGCAGTTTACTGAGTTGACTTACTCCAAGAGGTCATCAGTTATGTTTAGAGCTGGCCTCAGTGTCTTGCTTAAACACCCTGGCCTTTAGATTTGGTTTGAGCCTTAAAAGGACTTGGGACCTTAGATAATTGAGTCACTCTTGTAGTGGAAGTTTTGGTTTCTTAAAAAAAAAATTATGTTATGTTTTTGTTTTAATATCAAGTGGATATGGAGCTGCTTTTGGTTTGTCCACAGCAGATAATTGCCTCATGTGCCACAGAGAGGGGTGTGGTTTTGCCAGCTGTAGTTTAGTTTTGAGAACTCTGAGAGGATATAAATACCAGAGCCCAGAGAGAGGAGAAGGATGCTTTAAAGGATGATCCGAAGAGGCAAACTCTGAGAAACAAGAAGGCTGCTGCTATTTGTGGTGCTCCCGGTTCATCCTTCTGCTGTGTTTGCTGTTGCTGTTTTGCTGGACTCCTAGAGATCCTGATGACAGAGATTGGTATTGCCCCAAAGAACCTGACAATACTAATCAGCAGGAACTAAGTCTAAAGAGATCTACATCCTCTATCCCTTCTAACCTTCTTTCTTTCCTACCTAGGTGGAGGGGTTGGAAGGAGGTAAACATATAAGAAACTAAATAAAGTAGATTAAAAAGTACAACTACACACTATGGTTGGCAAGAAGCACATACTAGCTCCAATGGCCAAGTTAGCCCTGTGGTCTTGGACATAACTGTCCCCCCCCTTGTGTTATAGCTCAGGATGGCCTCAAATTCCTAATCCTTTTCCTGCCTCTGCCTTCTGAGTGTCAGGACTATAAATATTTGATACTGTACTCAATAACAATACATTTCTCAGAGTTTCTGTGTGTACATGCAGAGTTGAGTAGGATCTTGTGGCAGTTGAGCCCTTAGGCTTATGTTTGAATACTTGTTCCTCAGTTGGTATAACTATTTAAGAAAAGTTAGGTATGGCCTTGTTGGAGGAGGTATGTCACTGGAGGCAGGCTCTGAGGTTTCAAAACACTGATGCCATTGTCATGTGCTCTCTGTCTCCTGGTTGCCTTTCTAGCCTCCAGCCACCATTGTGGACTCTGAAACCCTAAGTCCAAAATAAACTCTTCTGTAAGTTGTCTTGTCTTATCATATCAATAGAAAAGTACTACAAATCTGAGTCAAGAGTGAAGGTAGCAAAGAGGACAAATAAAAGATGATGAATACAGACATGCTAAACTTTTCATCCATGTTCTGTTATTCATAACATCTCTGCCAAGTGGAGAGTCAGTACTCACAGCAGAGGTAGTTTTCAGGTTTCTGCAAAGTAACCTAGACAAATTCTATCATTGCCCACATACACCAGAGTTGCTACCTGTAGCAAAACCACATGTCCAATCATGTGGCCAACACTATTAGAGAGCAAATGCAGTGATTCTGCTATGACAGACTGTGTCACTTGAACTGACTTCAGGACTTAATGGGACATTTTATGGTATAAAGTTTTCCTCAGTAACAATTCCCCTCCCCTTTGTTGTTTGTCTTACCTCCTAAATATTGAAGGATTTGGGATTCATTAGAGGCTATAAGTGTGGATATCTCAAACTCAGTCAACTTTAGCTGGTCTTAGTTACAGGGGATTCCTAGTCTGCTATCCAGATATTATCTTACACAACAGGTTGTCTGCTGCATTTTTATACACAAGTCAGTTTTTCTCTATAACCAAAAGGAGGGGATTGTACAGGGATGTAAATGCCAGGAGAGGTTCATGGGTCTTTTTAAAACTATGTCTGCCACACTGGATGTTGACTCTTTTGTCTTGGCCTGTCTTAGTTTCCTCAGCATAGAAATGACAGTTTGAGCAAAAGGAGCTGGAGATAGGAGAACTGGATAGACAGCTGTCCAGGGACAGATGCCCAGATGCAGTGTCATGTTGCATCCAGACACTTGCAATGAAGGTGAAATGTGTGGTCTTAGAGATGAAAGGAACACAAGGGAACAAGGTTGTGTGTGAAGAACTGTTCTAGGAGTAACGACAGTACCAAGTCTACTGAAGCACAAGTGAAAGGGGACCCTACAGATTGGTGTCCACTATAGGGTAAACTCCTTATGGGAACTACCCTGAGTCTATCTGGCCAAAGGTACTTCTGAAGAGAGTGCTTTGAAGAGGCAAGAGTGGGTGGCCTGGGTTTCCTAGGGACATTTCTTCATTCATTTAGCAAATCCAAGGCCTGTGGAAGTACTCCTGCCTACTCTTGTCTCTCTATCAGCTTAGTTTCTTTTTTTAAAATTTAAATATAAATGTTCTTCCTCCCACAGCACTTTGAGGTAATTCAAGGGCTTGAGAGTAGCTGGTTCTAGTGCCATCTGTTTTTCCCCAAGTTGCCAAATATCAGTTTTCTCCTTTCTTCAAGCGGTTCAGGCACGTGCAGCCGGTGGTCTCATAGCCACCTCCCGTCAGATAACTAGACGCTGTGGCGACTCGACAGATGAACCTCCCTGTTATGGTTGCGTCCTGCTAGATGAACAGGATTGCGCCGTCAAGGAAGCGCTCAGGTTTAGGCATGCGCAGACAGTCTGGCAGCCATTTTAATGGGCTACTGAGCTCATGAAGTGCGCCACTGCGCAGGCGTACACGAAAACCTTAACCCGCCCGGTCTCCCCTCGCCTCTCCGCCCCTCCCACTTTCCTCCCCAACCTCGGCCCGAGCTTAGAACACGCATGCGCTGACTAGCCGGAAGGGGAGGGGTCAGCCATTGCCAAGCGCCTGCGCTTTGGTAACGCCGGGGTGGGATTGGGGGGGGGGGGCCGGGGCGGGGCGACTGTCAGCTGACCGAGGCGCAGATTGCCTCGCGGGACAACGGTCGGCGACGCAGGTTGTGGTGGAGGTGGACGAGCTCTCCCGGCGGGTCTCTGTGCTGTCGGCGAGGCACAGGGCCGCCGCAGCACCATGGCGACCACCGTCAGCACGCAGCGCGGGCCGGTGAGTCCCCTCGACGAGAGCCGGACCGGGGCAGCGGAGCCTGGGGTCGGGTTCTTCTTTTCAGCCTCTTGCGGGGGCCCTCGCGGATTGCTCGGCGGTCCCGGGGCTGCGCGGGTCCCATCTTCGGGTAGCGATTCTGCTTCTGAGGGTCTCTCGGGTAGAGGAGGGCAGAACTTGATGGTTTCCTGGACGCTCACGGGCCCTGGAAGCTCCTGGCCCCTAGATGGAGAAGGGTTCTGACTCCCTTGGTCCTCCAGAGGGAGGAAGCCATGAGTCCCTCAGTCCTCTATAGAGAGGAACCCTTAACCCATTGGCCAGCGGGAGGGAGAGGGACTTCCACCCTCCTTGGTTCCCCAGACGGAGAGAGACCTCGAGTCCCCTTAGTTTCTTAGATAGAAAAGGACCCTGAATCCCTTACTTCCCCTGATGTACCTACCACCCCGGAATACCTCTGGATTCACTAATATTTGCAAAGGCTTTTTAGCTGGGTCTAGTAGAACTGCCACAGTGTGGTAGTGCTTCTCTCCTATTCATGTCCCAGATGGACATGAGCCCTGACTTTCTTGGTCTCCCAGATGGAGAGTGGTCCTGGCCCCATTAATTGCCCAAGCTGAGAGGAGTGTTGGCTCCCGTAGTTTCTCAGAGGAGTGGGGCTGGGCACTATTGGTCCTCCAGAAGGAAAGATGTCCTGAACTCCTTGGTTTCAGAGATGGTGAAAGTTCCCACTTTGTAGTCAGTCCTTAGTTGTGTCAGTTTCCTCCCCTCTCTAGCATCTGGAGAGAACAGAGGAGCACCTTTTCAGCCCAGTTAATGGCTATCTTCCCAAGCCTCAATTTCCTCTTTATAAATGAGACGGAGCAGAGAACTTGGAAGACCCAACAGGGATGTCTCCTAAGAGTTCTCTTGGGTTCCGTGATAATGCCTGTTTCTCCTCCCCTTAGTGTGGATGTCCTCCTAGTAGCTTCCTGGGACTGTTGCGGCTGGGATGCTGTTGCTTAACAGCAGCTAGGTGTAGTACAACCGAAGTCTGATGGCACCAGTGTCTTTCCCTTGAAGTTAATACTGAATGTGCCTGAAAAGCCTGTTTTCCCAGGTCCTCACTCTGACAGCTTGGTGTTGACTTGTGTGTGTATGTGCATGTAACAGATAATTTGTTGGGGTAGGTGACTGATTTTCTGTCTTTGAAGAAAGCCCCAGGTTTGGTTAGATGCTTTTTCAGAGGGCTTTGAAGGCAGACCTCCTGAACTACTGTCAGACTTGGTATGGAGTGTTCCGGGATTGGACTTACCTTCATGTTCAGCAGTTCTTCTTCATCCTCAGTGTCTCAGGGCTTCCCTCTTATTCATGTCATACTTGGGGTGTGGAGTGTAAAGATAAAGAGCGCTGGCTTCCAAACATAGATAAAGTACATGCATTTGGGCAGTGCTGGGTCCCGCAGGCAGCCTTCTTTTGGTAGCCCAAGCAGAGGTTAGGCCGTGGCCCAGAATCCCCATCCCAGGAGCCTGGACTTAGGCTTGAGCAGGTGACTCTGCAGCTCACCTTCACCTCTGATGAATGGGGAAGAACTGACAAAGAGTGTCTTGGCAGGCTATAAAAAGCAGAGGATACTCTCATCTGGGCTAGGAGGGGTCTCTATGCTGTTTGGGGGTTTAGGAGGGTGAGTATGAGGACAGCCGACACCCAAATAGTTGTGAAGGAATAAGTTCTTCCCTAGGACATGCAGTATTTTATGTTTTTAGCTTTTAGTTTAGTTTGGTTTAGTTTTGATTTTTAATAGCCACCACAGGGCACTATACCCAATGCTATACCTTTCTCATTTCTGAAAATGTTGATATTTGGAAATTGGCAAACCCTTTTGCTCTCGAATCCACACACCTGCTCCTTTCCTACAGTCAGTGACTTTGGGGATCCTATTCCTGCGGGGATACATGCAGGAGGTCTTGCCGGCGGGAGGCTGCGCCAGTCGGCATTTGAAGGTCCTCTTTCATAGACGTGTTGTGGGGAGTCCAGCAGGTGCTGGTTAACCTGAGCTTTTCCAGAGGCCACTGGTGCTGGCTTTGCCCCTCCTCATTCTGTGGGTGAGCCTTAGTGCCTATGCCTAGTTGGAACCGCACCAGTCTTGTTCTTTTCTGATGATTGTGGTTGAGCAAGTGACTTGTTTAGGGATGGCAAAAGGTATATACATATTTTTTATTTTATGTGAATTAATATTTTACCCATGTATATGTAAATATACCGTGCTCATTTTTGGTGCCAATGGAAGTCGGAAGAGGGGTTCAGATTTGCCAGAACTGAAGTTTCATATGGTTGTGAACCATGTGGGTGTTGGGAATTGAATCCAGGTCCTCTGGAAGAGCAGCCACTGTTCTTACCCAATGAAACATCTTTCCAGCCCCAAAAGAGTGATCTTTTAAATTTGCTCATATGTTCTACACTTGGTAACTGGGTCTGTTGTTAAAGATAAGCTTTTCCCATCAGCCAGAGGGGCCTTGGCTGTCTCTAAACATTTTCTAAAGTAAGGCAAAATGCGGGCTTCTTATTTTCTAGTCATAGAGGAAGGAGTTGATTTCTTTAGGGTGTATTTGGTTTTCTTTTGGAGTGTTACTGCATACTCATAGCTTTCTGACCTCCTGTGTGAGTTAGCATCCTCTGTCCATGCATTCTCAACAGGCAGAACCTGAGCAAGAGGTTGTGTTCACTAGCTGGCCACTAGGCCTTTATCTCTGGGTCCCTGGAATGTTTGCTCTGGAGTCTGAGGTGAGGTTATACCCGAGTACAAGTCTAGCATTCCTGCATCAGGCTGTGGCCACCAGATAGTGACTTCTACTGGCTTCTTGCCTTTTACTTTGTATGACAGCATGGTTACTCTACTTTTTCTTTTAGAAAGTATTTACAGGGTTTTTCTTTCTTTTATTCATTTACTTTTTGACTTTACATTGTATTCAACGTGTTTAGGAAGGATCTACCCACAGCAACATGTAGCTTTATCCTTAGAAGACAAATCTAAGAAGTACAAGTTTCTGTTGGAATCTTTTAAATAGCTTTATTTTACATAGCACAAATATATAAACATGTATTTAACAGTTTTAGGCTTCTGTTTGTCCTACATGTTTTTATTCTTGCTTTGATTCATAAAACATTGATTTTTTTAAAATGCGTTTTATCAGAAATACATTTTTAAATATATGTAATCATAGTAAATTCTTTACCAGTTTGGTAAATACATGGTGTATTCCTTCTCTCTTGGGAGTTACCCTAGGAATTTTAACACATTGCAAATCTGAAGTTGATTGCATCTCTGTCTTTCCCAGTCTGTGCAAAGACCATAGAGAGCTGGTGGTGAGTCAGTGGCCTCGTCCCACCAAGTGCTATTGTGCCATATATGACAGTTCTACTTTCCTTTGAGTAACAGCATTTTTATGTCAATGCTTGTTCAGATCTGAGATGCATAATTTTCTTCCTAATCCTCTTTGTGTCTATTTGTTGGGATTTCTTTGCCTTACTTTCAAGTTTCTCTTTTGGAATCCTTCACTGTAGCTCCTGAGAGCTGTGTAGAGTTGAAGTGGACAGTGGCTTCTCAGTCCACTGTCAGTCTGCCTTGCTGTCATCCCAGTCACTACTTTGCTTCTCTTTGGAGTTTCATTGTAAACCACTGAAAGCCTTAAAGTGCAGTTTCAGTCCTGACTGAGGGCCAAGTCACTGTTTAAAGAATTGTTGTCAGGGCTTGTGAGGATGCACCAAGTTTACGCATGGAGAGTGCAGCAGGCCCAGCCCATGGGAAATAATGAACTAAAGAGGTACTAGGTCCTTATGAATTACTTTCATTTCTTAGAACACATGACACTTTCTGTGATCAAATCCTTTTCAGATACTATTTCTGCTTTGACAGCAGAGAAACAGTGGAGCTGGGTGCAGGTAGGTTGTGCAGTTGCCAGGTACCTGTTGCAGGCAGGATGGCGTCGGCTGTGGTGACTGTGGGGAGACACAGCAGCAGCTAGTCTTGTGGGTAGGAATCCCACAAGACTATCCCTGTGATCACTGAGTCTGGAAGGCTGTCCAGGCCTTCACATTGGGCAACAGAGACACGGCTTCCACAGATACACTAAACTATGAGCTGGTGCTTCAGGGTCTCCCTTGCTCCCTTTAGCATTGCTGGTGCCACAGCCTTACATGCATGGATGCACACATGCAACTCACTCATGTACCTGTGGAAGTAAGTAACTGTGTCTCTGTCTCCCCCCTCCCTTTTTTTCCTGAATTCTAGACTAGCAGCTTCTTGCCTTTTTTTTTTACAGTGTCCTAGACATGCTAGCAGGTAGGTCCTCCATGCTGGGCAGGTCAGAAGCCTTTGGACAACCCTCGGAGAGACACCGTGCTTCTCTGTCCATGGGGAAATCTCATGGGCTGTATAACAGATTGTAAGGGTTGGGTTCATATGTGCCTTCACTCACTATGTTAGTCTGCCTGTTTCTACTTTTACTTGCCAAGGGTAAAGCCCAGTGTACCCTGCCTACTGGCCTGCTTTTGTTTGCTTTTTTTGTGTATGTGTGTGTTTTTGTCAGCATTCTGGGGCTCCTTGCATTCTAGGGACACAGAAATACCCCATTCCTTTTGAGGGCTGTGAGTGTGAGCCACACAAATGCTTCTGTCTAGGGAAGTCAGACATTGCTTGGTGGCTCTCCCTTTTTCCCAGGCCATAAGGAGTGAGCCTACTTATGCTTACATTCCTGCAGCTTTTCCATTGGACTGGTGCCTGGAAATGAAATTGGTGGGTCTTAACCCACATGTTTAAAGTCATTTAGTAGTATTGAATTCAATATGTGTATTTATCTTGTACTCTTAAGTAAAACTGTAAAAAAAAAAAAAAGAGCCATTGTGAGTCTTTTAACAGATTCATGATTTAATGTTTCTAAGTCTTTAAGCTGTGATAAAAAAAAAAATGTATATTTTCATATGGCCAGTGTATGGCAAAAAATTCTTCTACCAATATACAGCAAAAATACATTCTATAATTATCCCTGTATTTTACAACTTTTCTAAAAATATCTTTTTATTAATGGTATTTTCCTGTGCTGTCATTGTCTTTATAGAATTTGCACCAATGCCTGATACATCTTGCTCTTGAAGCATTCCTCACTATGCTAAAAGTGGTGGCTCTTTAGGTATATCATAAGGTGTCCTCATTTAGTCAAATCATCAGGGACCTGCAGCAGCTTGTTTGTTGTCTGGTTTGGGCTGAAGTATTTCCTATCCCTTCCTGTTCCCTCCTTGGGTTAAGGTGAAACTTTTCCTAGTATATTATGACTTTAGAATAGTTTTATATTTAAGGAAAAGCTATAGAAAAAAAAGTTCTCCCTTGTATCACTCTATTTCCCCTGATGTCATTGTCACAGACCATTGTCACTGCCATGAAACTGGCTTCAGTCCATGCTCCAGATTCAGCTTGTTCCCTTCCCTGCTGTGGGTTCCTCCCAGCCCCTTGCTTAGCCTTAGACCATCTCTCAGGTTGCCCTTGGTTCTTATTTTGGAAGAGGTACATTGTTGAGAATGTTGTATCACATCCCTGGGTTAGATGAAGGATCACCTAGCTGGGACAGAGTGGATTAGCTTTTTCTACCATGTTTGCTTTTCTATTCTTCAGTAACACTGTTAAGCTCACATTGTTAAAACTTTCCTTTCTTATTTATAATCTTATGGTTAAATCTTTGTTGAAAACAGCGCAGAATTTGATCTTCTTTGGGGGAAGTTGCTGGGGAGTGAACCTAGTTCACTGTGCATGCTGAGCAAGTGCTCTACCACAGAGCTAGACCCCTAGCCGCACTTTATCTTAACTCCACCCCAACTCTAATAGTCTCTTTCTCTTTAATGAAAGCCTGGAAGAGTGTAATATGAAATCTCAGTGTTTGAAGTTTCCACTCCTAAGAAGGGAACAGATAAGAGATAATTAAAATTAAAAAACAGCCCTCACTTGTTCCACATATGGCCTTCCTGACCTCCATGCTGAAGCAACCCCCATGACTGCCTTCACCCTGACCTATCACTGTGATACCTGCTGGCCTGTCCTGGGTCTGTCCCTAGGAGGCACAAGTGTGCCCTGCTGCTTGTGGCATACAATTAGCAGTTGTTCCTGTGACAAGTGAGAACTTGGTCTATGTAGGTTAACCCCAAGAACCTAGATGAAGAAAGTCTACTTTTGCCTAATAATCCATTTATGATACATAGATAAAGCTAATTATGCATCTTGGAGGTACACCCTCTAAATTCATTTCAGACTAACATAGGTATAGGCTGGGAGTTTCTCTGGGAGGGTGTTTCCTGTATGTGATAGACACTGGTTCTTGGCTATCCCTTTCTTGGTAATCATGGGCCTCACTGGCCACAGCTACTTTCCAGGAAGCTTCTGCCTATGAGGGCTGGTCTTCCTCCTGGCTCTGGGCTGAGTGACCCCAGAGGTGCAGAGGGGCATGCTGCTGAGTTGTCACCACTTTGAGATGTATGTGATATGTTTTTTTGTTTTTGTTTTTTTTTTTCAAGTTAGAAGACAGTAGTACCACTATCATCAGGCCAACTGCTCAAGGGTAACCCACAGAAAACTCTGGGCTATATCCTTGGTTGGTCCTCAACTCCTGACTAGTCTATATTTTCTGGAAACACAGAAATGGGAAGATGATAAGGAGCAAAACTCAAGGATCCAGTGACTTTCGCTCGCTTGCTTGCTTTATTAATTAATTTGATTTATTTTTTGAGCAGGGTCTTGCTGAATAGCCCAGGCATGCCTGGAACTCACTATGTAGCCTAGTTTGGCTTTGAACTCACAGTACTCCCCTGCCTCTGCCTTTTAAGTGCTGGGATTGCAGGAGTGAGCCAGCATGCCTACTTTTCTCAGGGACCTTTGAAAAGAGCACCGAAACTCCTGAGAGACAGATGCTTTCTAGGTGCTGGAACTGATAAACCTACACAAACTGGAAGTCTACATGGTGCATTATCAGTGGGAGCCCACAGCCAGGTGGGATAGGCAGTAGTGTTTACGGTAGAGACAGTCAGGGCATCACAGAACCTTGATACCCAAGCACTCCCAGCAGCTCTCAGTAAATTCACTTTGCCACAGCTCATTTATGACATCGATGCTTCATTGAAAGCTTATATGCTGGCCTGGGAAGCCATGCACAGGGACCTGGGGACTTGGGGACCACCGTAGACACCTGTTTCATGCTCAGGTCCTCCCTCTAGTGGGTTTGCAGCCTTCAGAGCTTCATCAGCTGATCCTTAATTGTGAGCACTTCCTCTCTGTAACCCTTAGACCTGTACCCACTGAGCAGCCTTCTTTGGGGCCATCCTGGTTGAAACTGTAGATGCTTGCTCCCAGGGTTGTCCTCACTGGTCCTTGAGTCCTTGGCCCTTCCATCTCGGGTCCCAGGCAGGTGTGCCATTTCCAACTGGTATTTTCTTGCTGGGAAGCCCTGGTCAGCATGTATTCCTGTGGTTTCCCTCTGTGGTAGGTTGCTATGGTTATCCCCAGAATGATTTTTAGCCAGGGCTATCATTAGGAGTCTTGGTTAACCTTTCCTTTGCTTTCTTATTTTCCTTGAAAAGCTGTATTTTTTAGAGCCCTTCAGGTCTCCCTCCAGCCCTAGTAGTCAGGCTTTTCAGTGACTGAGACATGTTCTAAACCTTCTAAGGGTGCTGGTTCACCTTTAGCACCTCCTGAATAAGAAGGCGTGAATCTTCAGGGGAAGGAGGCTCTGATGAGGGCAAGCTGGAAACTTAAAGGTGGAAGCAAACAAACAAACAAAAGACCAAGCACTCTCTAGGCCTTGGTGAGGTGAGGGTAAGCTGGACTGGGTCTGAGTGAACACTGCTCCAGGGCAAGCCGGATAGTACTCTTAAGATTGCTCAGCTACCTGCTTTGACTCTACTTTTTTTCTCTCCTCACTGGAAGGTGTACATTGGTGAGCTCCCTCAGGACTTCCTCCGCATAACGCCCACACAGCAGCAGCAGCAGATCCAGCTGGATGCCCAGGCAGCCCAGCAGCTGCAGTATGGAGGAGCAGTTGGCACTGTGGGTCGCCTCAGCATCACTGTTGTACAGGTGGGTCTCAGTTTCCTATTGAAGACTGGTGATTTCATCCTTTGCATCACATTTCCCATTGAACAAGTAGATCCTTATTTATTTATTTATTTATTTATTTATTTATTTATTTATCTATCTATCTATTTATTTATTTGTTATTCTAGCTATTCTTGAAAATAACTAGTGATACCTGTTGATTTCCCAGGGATCTGCCTAAGATACTTACATCCACTATTGGTTCATGCTGGCCACTATCCTCAATGAGGATGCCTTCTCTGACCCCTTTGTAGCAGCTGAGGTCCTGCTACTCAGGCTAAGCTACTCAGTCCTCCACAACTGTCCTGCAAACCATGGATCCTTCTCAACCTCAACTCCATGCTGAGGCCTAGGATGTGCATAGTTAGTGAACAGTGTCAGATTAGAGGTCTTGTCTTTGTTGCTTACTGCCGAGTATGGCCAGGTTCCCAGAATTGTATGAGTCCAGCAGTGACTGGCATCATGTTCAAGAGCAGGTTACCGACACAGTTAGGTAAACTTGAAGGCTGTTTTTTCATGTACTGTGAAATATCTACGAGGTAAGCAGAGAGGAACTCTGCTGGTGGATGCCTTTTTTTTTTTTTTTTTTTTTTTAATTTGGTGTTATTTCAGGCAAAATTGGCAAAGAATTATGGCATGACTCGTATGGACCCTTATTGCCGCCTGCGTCTGGGCTATGCTGTTTATGAAACTCCCACAGCACACAATGGCGCCAAGAACCCTCGCTGGAACAAGGTCATCCAGTGCACAGTACCCCCAGGTGTGGACTCGTTCTACCTTGAGATCTTCGATGAGGTGAGGGATGCCCCAGTGTCACAGATCTGCCAAGCTGAGGCAGATAGGTATGGGTGTGCTGCAGTGTGCCTTGCAGTTGTAGCTATTAGGCTAGTCTACTGGTGCTCAGGCCTGTGTACTGGCATTTAGTGGCCGGGTAACAGGGTGTGACCTGCCTGGAGACCTGGCATTTAGTGGCTGAATGATAAAGTATAGCTTTTTTGTCTCAGCTTCTTTGACAGGGTCTGTTGGGAACCATCACCAGTGATATGGGTGTGAGGAGAGTGTGAAAATAGCTGTTCATGGGTAGGTCAAATTTCAAGCAAGTCAGGCTCCACTAGTGGTGAGAACACTGTTCTTGCAGGCATGAGTTATAGGCTCTGCCAGTAATGTTCCGTGGCTCTACCAGCAGTAAGGCATGCAGGTTTTTGAGGGCAGTCAGGAAACTTCAGAGGCTGAAGCTGTCTCCTGATAGCTTCACCTGATAGCACATGTTCTGGAGACCACATGCCTGCCTTCTTAAACCAGAGTAAAGAGCAGAGGATAGAGAATGGGGACAGTGAGGGCCAAAGAGGAGTTGGACGTGGGCTGCCCAGCCAGGAGGACACAGCCTCCTCCTTGTCTTGTCCCTCTGCCTCTTCCTGTTTTGTTTTGTTATTTATTTATTTGTCCCTTTCTCCCTCTTCTGTGTTCTCAGAATAGTAGGAACATATGAGGAGGAGGTTTGGGGCTGTGGGTAGCTGCTTGGTCCCCTTGTCCTCATCTGTATCTACTGGGCTTCAAACTTGAAGCTTATATCTGGTGGATTAGGTGTAGGGCCACAAGGACCGAGGGGGACAGTGTTCATCCCTAAGCCAGAATGGCAGCCCAGAGATTCTTTCCTGTCCTTTGCCCTGGCCTTATGGTGGTTGCTCAGAAGGTGCAGAAGTGGTGGTGGTCAGGTTGCAGGTGATCCATGGAGGTCTGGGATTGTGGTTTAATGGGAAGCTCCTTAAAGGAAGCCAGAGCAATGAGGAAGACCCGGTCCTGCCAAGAAGGCAGACGGTAGATGCAGGTGGCAGTCCAGGTGGAGTCACAGCCTTAGGAAAAGTTGGTCTCTATAAGATGGGTCATTGTGGGTCATGATGAGATCACTTTTCTCTTGTCCTCCTTAGCGAGCCTTCTCCATGGACGACCGCATAGCTTGGACCCACATCACCATCCCTGAGTCTCTGAAGCAAGGCCAAGTGGAGGATGAGTGGTATAGTCTGAGTGGAAGGCAGGGCGACGACAAGGAGGGCATGATTAACCTGGTCATGTCCTACACGGTGAGTTCACTGTCTGGAGAGGCCACCTTCTTGAGCAGCTCCTTGAGGCACCTGTGGTTCTAAGAACCTTGGGAATTTGTGGGAGACAGGATTGGGGGTCTGGGCTTCCACCGGCTCTTTGTATTATTTAGGCCTCTTCTTTTTAGTTCTTGAGCCTTTGAGAAGGGGAGTATAAAGCACCTTGTGTACAGGCCTCCTCAGCTTGACCATCCTGCATGTCTCTCCTTCTGGCATTTAGTGTTGCCTGTCTTCAACAGGCACTTTATGTAGCACAGGTTCATTTTATACTAGCTCACCTACAGTTCAAGATTATTTGAGTGGGGCTGGAGAGGTGGCTCAGCAGGTAAGAGCACTGGCTTCTCTTGTGAAAAGTCCCAGGTTTGATTCCCAGCACCCGTATGGCAGCTCACAATGAACTCTTATCTCCAGTTCCAGGGGATTCAATATCCTTATCTAACCTTCACTGGCACCAGGCACACACACACTTGCAGGCAGAACATTAAGACACATTAAATAAATAAATTTAAAAAACAAAACAGTTTAGTACTTCTTTGAGAAGTACTGATACTGATGATGCATTCTCCAAAACAGATCCCGAAGGGAGCTTCGTGAGTCCTCTGTGAGACGTGATGGTTGCAGCTCATGTTTGTCCTCTTTAATCTTTACCCTAATTTTTGTTCTCACTGAAACTGGAACTCATTCATTCTATTGGGCTAATGAACTTCAGGGATCTTCCTGTCTCTGCCTTCCCAGCCCTAAGATAATGTTATATGGGTGCTGGGGATTGAACTAAGGTCCTCATGCTTGTGTATCAAACACTTTCCTAACTGAGCTGTCTCCCTAGCCCAGTCCTTCTTTTGATCACATTTCAATAGCTGTAATTTTGTGAGTCTTACAGCTGAGGATGGTATGCTGGAGTGTTGGTACAGATGCAGCCAGTGGCCAAGGCCACTACATTCTTGCTGACATGTCTTGGGTGTTAATGTCTGGACTATGGCTAGGACTTATTCCTGTGATACTGAAAGTAACAAGATTGACATATGGTATGACGGTCCTCCTTGACACCCATGTTTTTCTTTGTTGTGTTTCAGTCCCTTCCAGCTGCCATGATGATGCCACCTCAGCCTGTGGTCCTGATGCCAACTGTGTACCAGCAGGGTGTCGGCTATGTGCCCATTGCAGGTGTGTGCTGCTGCTTTATTAGGCAATTTTGGGACAGAGTAGGACTGGAGGAGGGAAGGGCCCAGCATTCCTATGAAGCATGACTAGGGATCTTATTTAACAAGGATCTTATTAAAGATCCTTCTAAAACAGTGTCGTACTTGAATTATGTATACATAGAAAATGGTGTTTTCCCTAATTGCTGGCACAACTGAGGTGAACTGAGGAGTTTTTGGAAGTGTGGAAATGTCCTTGGACATATTTATGTATGAATCACTGGAATAAGAGAACCTGGTTCCTGGTAGGCAAGATGTTATACTGCATCTTAAAAAACAAGGCTTTCATTGAAAGTATTTACTCATTTAAATTAATGTATGCTTGGGTCATACAGTCAAGATATGGCTTTTATATATTTTTTTAGTTTTCCAACTTCCCTGTGGCTTTCACAGTGCCTAATGTCCACCTGGCCCTTCTACCAGAACAGTGCAAGCTAGATGAGATCACAGCTGCTTTCCTGGCTTTAGCCAAAAGGAACAACTGTGGCTCTGAGAGTAGAAGACACCAGAGCAGGCCTGCAGGTCCCCCATTCTCTTCCAGGGTCCAAGGAACTGGAGTCCAAGCAGACTATGGTAGTCCTACTGTCCCAGGAAACTCCAAGGCTAAGGCAGTGGGAATGGCCAGGTCTATAGGGCAAAAGGAATGTGAGGTCCTGGGTGGAACTTGGTCTTTGTGGTTCCTGGTTACCAGTGCTCAGGGTGGGTGTTGTCTTGGATCTGGGACAGCACAGAGGTACAGTGGCTCAACAGTATGGGGTCTGAGGTTCCCACATAGCCACAATTGAGTGACTCATTAGCTTTTCAGCCTCTATACCAGTTAAGCTAGGGAAGACAGTGCAGGACTTTGGAATGAAATCCACCCACACATATTCTGACAACAGCCCTGGCAGATAGAACTTGGGCCTTCTGTCTGTGACAGATCTGCCTGCAGGAACAAAGGGCAGCACTTTGCAAATGAGAGGGAGTCCACAGGCCATGCCCCTGCAGTATTTGGAATGGAGTAGGTTGTTACCAGATCAGCAGAGACCAGAAAGTACAGCCTGCAGTAGAGGGCAAACCAGTCAAATGCAGAGTGACCCAAGACCTTCAGCCTTAAAGCAGTGTGATTGTTCACCAAGAGAACCTTAGAAATATGAGAGTGGGGTTTTGGGATGTGTGTTCTCTGGAGTCCCCAGTACAAGATCCTGACCTGTCTAGTTCAGTGAATGGATCCTGAGGTCTGAGGATTGCATTCCCAAAATGGCTCCAGGTTTCTTTTCTTCAAACTGCAGTCTCATCAGTTCTCTGTTCAAATGTATCACTGGAATGTATGGAATTTGTCATTGAGCTGTCCTGAATTGGAGGTGTGAGGAGGGAGAAACAAGTAGAACGCAGTGAGCACAAAGGGTACCCCAGCATAGCAGAAGCAGTGTCACAGATGGGGCAGTGCAGCAGAAATCTGTTCCCTCAGCTTCGGAGGCCAGAAGTCTAAAACAAAAGCTGCAATCCCTTCTGATGCTCTGAATGTTCTACTTTTTCCAGGTCTTGGTTTCTGGCCACATCTCCCTAGTCTGTCTTCATACTCTATGGTCACCACCCTCTTTGTGTGTTTCTGTCCTGTAAGGTCACTGGACTAGGGCTTTTCTGCTCCTTCAGGATCTGATCCTAACAAGGGTACCCTCTTTCCAGGCACTGGGATTGGACTTGAGCATATCATTGGGTGGTGACAGAGGGGGTGGGGAGGCAACAAAGACAAACTTCTGTCTAGTTGCCAGCACCAGAACTACTTCTAAAACAAATTATAAAAGTTGTTGACCAGTGTACTCTTGGCTCTTGTCCTGCATTCTTGGCAGTGCCTCTAGACTGCTCTAGAATGTGTATTTTAGGGGAGATCCCTCTATAAATAGACTTTGATCCTCACTTTTGATGTACATTTTGAAAGTTAGAAACAATCTACTGACAGAAAAGCTGCCACAGAAATAAAAGGATGTTTTTCCTTTGGAGACCAGCCTCTGATGTCTGCTCTGTCCCCATGTAAGCATGCTTCCTGAGGACACTTCCCAAGGGGCCCTTCTGCAGGACTGCAGCCAGGTTTATCCCCACTTGTTCTGTGCAGCAGCTCCGGCCATGGGCCTGGTGGAGCTGGGTCTTCCTAGAACCTGTGACAGGCCCTGTAGCTATTTGTATTGCCCTGTCCACTATCTAGATAATGCTTAGAAAGCTGCTCTCGTTCATTACTGCTGCTCACACCTTACTATTTGGTAAGGTGCCACAATACACCTTTTCAGTCTCTTGAGAACCCCTTTGTATCTACTCAAGGATTATATTCAAGGTCACAGTTGCTGCCTGTTTGTTGTCAGACTGTGCTGTCCACTGATAGCTCTAGCAGTGTGGGCTCGAGGTTTGTTTTATTTTCTGAGCTATTAATTTGTTACTGTATTGTTTTATCACTCAGTGGTCCCAGATTGGACAGCCCTTTAGACTGAATTGTGTGCTGTTTGATGTCTCACGTGCTATGCGAGCTTCCTGATTTTGGCATAGGAAGCCTCTGGCCATCTTGGCATTTCCTTCTTCTACCCCAGAATTAGCTACTTCTTCCTGAACCCAGGTTTCCACCAATGGATAATCAGTTCTAGAAAAGTTCTTGAATTTTTTTTTTTTTTTTTAATTTATTGTAATCATTTGGGGGCATTAATAAGCATGCTGCTTCATTGAAACCTGATGCCCAGCTTTGGTTCTTATAATTCCTATGTCTGTGATGGCAGAGCCATCCTACCAGAGTACTTGGGGTGTCCTGTGCAGAGACAGATAGGGGTTGTTTTCAGGGCATCTCAGGCCACAGAGTCAAGAACAGCAGTTCACTGGGGCATTTTTATTCCTGTTGCTGTTCTCTGGCTCCTCAAAAGTGAGGTCAAGTCACATGGTATTTCTTGCTTCATATCAGCTCCACAGTTGTGCTGCAGAGTTTGCTCAGTTGGGAAAGACTTATACCCTTGACTATTCAGGGTACAAGGTACATTTGGACAGACCATGCATTAAAGAAGACTGCACTCCAGCACCTGACAGTGGGTGAGATAAGTCTGTGAGCAGTAGGACAGGAATGAGGAGAGTCACGTGTTAGCCTGTTCGCATTACTCACTGGTCACCCCTGCCATATGCCCAAGGGAAGTGCATAGCCAGTAGATGCCAGCTGCTTCTGCATCGCAGGAGGCATAAACCCTGTTGTCTATGTCTGAGGTTTTGGATTCAGGATCACAGCTGCTTCTTTGCAGAGCTGAAGCTGAAGGTTGGGGATCAAGGGTTAGCTGTGTGTTTATGAGTCCACTAATTTGAGCGCTTAGAAATATCCCATAATATGCAGCCTGATTCTGGGCTCATATTGCTGGTGGAGGTAGCCTCAGAGGCGTTTTGCTGTCTGTGTCAGTCCGTTGTGGACTGTTGCTGTGAGGCAGGACCCAGGTTGTCTGTGCTGCTATACTAAGGCCCCAGTTTTTTTTTTGAATGGAGAACTCCCTTGCTTTTGTTTTATGAGTGGAAGTCTATTGGTGAAGAGACTTTTGTTCCATTGAATTGGGCTTGCCCACTGTTTATAGTGAGTGCATTGTAGCTAAGTGTCCTGCCAGAAGAAATAAATTGGTCCTATTCCATCAGTTTGTCAGCTTATGAAGAGGAGGGCTTGCAGGGTGATGCCATTGAGCTGCCTTTATTCAACATGGTACTTTAGTGTAAGCTATGGGTTCATTCTACCTGCATGCCTCCTCACTGTACCCACTTAGACCTGAGAGGACCTTGTTTGGTACCAAGGCTGCAGGGCTCCTATTCATCCTTTGCCCTCCAAAGTGGCTCTCACAAATTCTAGGAAGTTTTGATAAGTTAGTCCACACTTGGTCATAATGACAGGTCAGACTTGGACTGGGAATATGGTATCCACTCTGGAGGATGGAAGACACCAGGGTCAGTCTTCTTTGTATGTATTGGTCTGCTCCCAAAGGAGCTGGTTTATGAAAGCAGATGACTGCAGACAGTTCTCCTATGCTGACCCCATGCAGTTGATCTTCAGGTTTTGCAGCAGTGTCCAGTCCTCTCTTCCCTGTACCCAGCCAGGCTGAAAAATGTTGGAACACTGAACAGGACTCAAGGGAAGCTGCCTGGCCCTGGTACATGGAAAGACCATCCATGTACCCTTTCCTTGGATATAGTCATGCACCATTCCTTGTGTTGCTACAGTGGCTGTGTGTGTGCACAGGCACTGAATCCATCCAGTTGAGGTGGTTTGAGCCCTTTTAAGAACAGGCTGCTGTCTTAGGCCTGGGCCAGGCAACATACAGTCCATTGTTCCATCCTTCCTTTATCACCGAAAGGCTGAGCAGTGTGGCATTATGGTGACAACTTGTGAGATGTCTGATGACAACCTGTCCAGGTCAGTCAGGACAAAGACACCAAAGTGAAGGTCTGGCCCAGAGGGTACTTTGGAAAGCTCTGCTTCTTAGTTCGAACCTCTTCATCTAGCACAGGGTTCAGGGAGCTGTATAGCATCAGTGCTGAGCCCTCTGCCAGCAGCTTTTCATTACTCATATGGCAAAAGGATTGGCTCCTAAGGCCCTCTGAGGGCCCTGGTGCCTCGGGCTGCTGAAAATTGATGTGTATTGTCTTCATTGTAAAAGGCTAGTATGCAGCCTTTCTGAAGTATTTAGAGCATGCTGTATGTAGCTCTACCTTACCAAGATATGCACGTTACTGTAATGTCTTTGCTAGGCTGTGAAAGTAAATTCTAGAATATTGACACAAACAGACTTTAGAGTATTGGGTGAAACAAGTATAATACTTTGCTGTCCCTATTCTCAGTAAAGACTCATGTCTATGATGCGTCTCCTAAGTTCTTAAAGTAGCACATATGGTTACCAAATATTCATCTTGCTCCCTGTAAATTTTTAATATAAAGATCCAACTTAAATTTTTGGTCAGAAAGAAAATACCTCAGGAGAGGGGACCTCAGTAGTGAGGAGGATGACCCAGCCCATCTACCATGGGCATCCTTGAGGAGTCTGTTTTTAAGTCAGACTTAAGGTAGCCTTTCCCCATAAGGCCAGTCAGATGCATTATTTCTTCCTTTGGCACTACAGCTTTGTGACTCCACTGTTTTTGTCTTAGAACTCACTCTGTAGACCAGGCTGGCCTTGAACTTAGAGATTCTCCTACTGCCTCCCAAGTATGGGATTAAAGGCATGCACCACCACACCTGGCTGATCCCACTCTTTTTAACCAAACTTCATCTTCTGTTTTCAGGGATGCCTGCTGTCTGCAGCCCTGGTATGGTGCCTGTGGCCATGCCCCCACCAGCTGTGGCTCCTCAGCCCCGCTGTAATGAGGAGGACCTCAAGGCTATCCAGGACATGTTTCCCAACATGGACAGGGAAGTAATCCGCTCTGTGCTCGAAGCCCAGAGAGGGAACAAGGATGCTGCCATCAATTCCTTGCTACAGATGGGTGAAGAATCCTAGATCCACCTGTGGCCCTTGGCTTCACACCACTGACCCTTGGAATTGCCCACCCAGGGTTACCATCCCCACAAGATTCCAATGAAAGACCATCCACGTACCCCTTCCTTGGACATTAGTACCACCCCTTCCCACATATTTCGGGGATGCATGTGGATTTTTGGTTCTGGCAGGCAGTCTTCTTCATTGTTGGTGAGGGACAAGGTGGGGAGACATCTCTCTCCTTGTCTCTAGCTGGGTGATGATGGCATGGCCCTATTACTGGACAGACTAGTGGTCCTATTGTTTGAGGACCTGCATCTCCATTCCTTACCCTGTTCTGGAAAGCATTCTAACAGAAAGCAGCAGCATCTGTCAGGATATTAGAATTTGTACAGCATCCTTCTGAGTCAATGGATGGCATGAAGTTACTCAGCCTAACTGGGATGGTTGTTGAAGGTGCACTGAGTTCATGTGCACCTACTTGCAGGTTATTTTTGGAACTTTTAAGCTAAAAGCTCCTTCCTTCCTCTGATGTTGTGTGTGAACCTGGGCCCCTCACTTAGTCCTGGGCCAGTGAGATATACTTTCCAGCCATATCCAGCAGGTCCGACCTCTTTGTCTAGCTCACCTGCCACTGTCTGGCTAGGCTTCAGCTACAGAAATCCAACTTGAATACTGAAGGTGTCCAGATCTGGTGCTTGGCTGGCCAGGCCCCTCCTTGGCCCTCAAAGCTGGAGGTTCCTTTCCACCTCCTCTTGTTTAGTACCAGCACTGTGGGACTTGCTCCCAGGGCTGTTCTTGCTAATAGGTCTTCATCACAGAGCCCAGTCAAGTGAAGGAGATGGGCTGGTATGGCACTGTGTGTTTACTATTAAAAGGCATTCAGCCGTCGTGACACTACTGACCTGCAGCAGACTGTGTGGACCCATACTGTAGCTTGGCTTGAGTGATTAAAAATCCCATGCTTAAATTAAAACTCCATTGAGTTAGATGTGCCTAGTGGATATTGTGTGTTGTATTTGGGGTTGCAAACCTTTGGGCTGAGGTGGCTGTACATATGTTAAGAGAGAGAATGGCTGACACCTTATCCTAAGATCCAGAACCTTGAAAGCTTTCTCAGAATCGATACACTGAACAGGTTCCATTAAGAAGCTATCAAGCATTGTCACACATTTGTGGTGTTACAGTTTTGCCTTACATTGCAGTTGCTTTTTGTTTTTCCGAGAGTTTGCACCCAGCCTTTGAATATGTGACCCACAAATATGGCATGTAGGTAGCTCCTAGCAGTTTGGATTTTTGTGAAGGACCTAAAATATGAAAGTTAATGATTCGGTTTTGACCTTTCCCCTCTCAAAATGCAGGTTAAGTTTTAATGTCAGCTAAAATATACTACTTTCTGTCATTCATGGGGGGTGCTTTTTGTCAAATGTATTGTCCATAAGTGTTTATTTTTGTAAGCCTAAAGGCAGTATGTGCTGATGGCGAGCACGGGATGTGGTAACAAGCACTTTTCTTTAGTTGTAGGTCTTTAAACCTTTTAACTGCAAAATGGAGAAGAAAGACCAATGTTTGTTAAACAGATTCAACCACTCACTTTAACGCAGCAGACACTGGAGTCTCCATTCTAGACTGTTGTGTGGTCTTGTGCTTGGTAAGCAGAGGCCCTCTTCCAGGGTGGATGAGCCAAGCAGAACAGGACCTCCATAAGGGGGCCACTTAGTGTTACCAGCACACTAAAGACTGGAGCCCCTGTCTCTAGGTCTCAGGTATGGCTGTGCATCAGCTTCTGCCTTCAAGAGGTATGGGCTGAGCACAGCACTTTGTTCGGATGAGGTTCTGGAGGGAGCATCAACATTTGCTGGCAGCCCCTGAGCATCTTCCATAGCACTCAGAGGCAGCGTTCTCAAACTTGCGCTTGTTTAGATGTGGAAGAGTGATGATTTCAAGACAGATTTAAGGTTTGAACAGAGACTCTTCCCTTTACCATGAGCATTTTATTTTTTTAGATTGAAGAAAGATCACACTTTATAAGGCCTGAGTGACACCTCACTCTCCTAAGTTTTGTGCTGTTTTGTCTTGGAATTTCATGTCAGAGTCCATCTAGTGCAAGGAAAGAGACAGTGCTTGTCATGCTCGTCTAGGTGCCTAGGCATCAAGAGCATGGCTTGCTTGGCCTTCCATCCCATCCTGGGTCTTCTTGAGATGAGAAGTTGGCACACCTGGAAGGAGTAGCTCAAAGGCTGAGGCCACAGCAGATGTAATAGGCTTCCGGGTGAAGGCCAGGCTCTCACTGGGTGTCACTGCTGCTCTTGCCAAATTTGAAGATTCAGTTGGTAGCAACGTTTCATGAGGTGGCCACTCAGAGCGCCTGCTCTCAAGCCAGCTCTAGTGGCCATGGGTCTGGGGATGGCCTGGGCTATTTTCTTCTCTGGACATTGTGGTTGGCTGAAGTTGTAACGCACTGCACGCCTGTGGTGTGACATGGCCTGTGGCTTTCATCTCACTATGTGAGTGATGCCTACCTGACTGAGAGACATGTTTGTGACTGGGTTCTGCCCTCTCCCTCCCAGGCCACTCTTTACAGACACTGGTGTCATCTGAGCACTGTCTGGAGGTTGATGGGATTGGTTCTCAGAACTCTGTGTCTATGGTTATCTTGGAGATGAGATCCATGTCCAGAATTTTCTTTGATTATATGATATATTTTTACTTTTCAGCCTTCTAATTTAATAAGTGGTCTATATAAAATAGAAAAATAAAGTCCTCTAAGGAAATGTTTACCATTTTTGTCCCTGAGTATTTTTTTAAACTTTTTATTAGTTCTTTGTGAATTTCACATTATGCACCCCAGTCCCACTCATCTCTCCTTCCCTTCATACCTGCTCTTTACCCTTGCAACCTCCCCCCAATAGAGGTGTAGTGTGTCACAGTATGTCCCACAATACACCCTTTTGTCCACACTTCTTTGCTTGCAAATGTTCATTGCAGTGAGTTGTTGGTCTGGTACAAGGCCTCTGGCTTCTGTGATACTGCAGGCTTACCGGAACTCTTCTGTTGTTGCCCTGTAGTTGTGGCTCTCTAGGCCCCTTCATGCATTGCAGCAGTTCAATGATGGGACAGATTTTGGGCTGAGCTGATCTAAAGCCCTGGATCTGAGCCTGGGAGGTATCTGAACTGGTCAGCCCACCAGCTCTCCTGTACCCACACCACCAGGTGAGCTCTCCTGCCCTGCCCTGACTGGCTCACCCAGTGCTGCTGCCAGCAATGGGCAGAGCCAGCTCTCTTGCTCTCGTGCCCTTGGGGTTGACTCATCTGCACCCACACTATCAGGGCTGGCCCTGCTGCCCAGGCAAGGTGTAGGGTTCACTCTTATGAGTGCTGTAGCTGGTGAGGGGAAGGGATAGCTCTCCTGTGCCCAGACTGGGGGTGGGGCCAGTTCTGAATAGTCCTCTGATATCAGTATGTCCCCTGGCAGCAGCCCAGACCAGGATATCTGCCTGGCCTTTGGTAATAACAGACCCCTGCTGCTGTAGGCCATGCACCCAGACATTGGGCCCAGTGGCAGCATAGACCAGGACCCCACCATGGTCTCAGATGCCATCACTGGCTACTCATATCAGGCTGTTCTTCACTACCCTGGAATCTCCAGTTCTGCCTCTCTTCATTGTGCCCATATCCTTCTGTTCGTCTTTCTCTTTCATTTCTCTACCACTTGCTTGCTCCTTTTAGTGGCGTTCAGGGTTTCTGAGTGTCTGGGGTCTTCTCGGGTGGTTTCAGGAGTGCTATGCCCCATCTATGTGTTAAGGTCGTCATCTCGGGCTAGCTCCTGTCCAGGCCCCATGGCAATGGACTGGTGGTAGTCCCAAGCTTACTCCTCACCAGGCTCGACTATGTAGCCCCATGCAGGGGTTGCCTGTCTCCAGCTCACTCCCACATGGGGCCATGGTCCCGGGCAGGATTCTTCTACTCTCCAGCTTGCTCCTGCTGGGCCACACAGCTCCTGGTGTGTTTCATCTCCCTGGCCAGCGCCGCTCCCTGGGATCCTGTCCAGGCCTACAGGGTGCTGAACTGGTCATTATCTCAGGCTATCCCTGTCTGGCTCCCTGGTGCCAGACTGTTGGTCATCTCAGGCTTGCTTTTTTCAGGACCATCGTTCAGATGTTCAGAACACTGAAGGTAGACATAGCCTCTCTCCTCTCTGCCACCTGCTAATGCACAAGTGACACAGCAGCCACACCTGCTATACCTATGCCTGTAAGGGCAGCTCCTGAATTTTTTTTTTTTTTTAGTTCATGACCCAGTACAGGGTTGGGCTGAGTAGCACTGATGGTGACTGAGAAGGCAAGCCTGAGGCTCACCATGAACCAGGCATTCAGTGCGGGTGTTTCCAGTGAGAAGCAACGCTCGGCAGGGGTGGCATCAGGCATGGGCTTTGGCTGTGTTACCAGCTCCTCTGTGAAAGTATCACTTCCTGGCTTTATTGTACTTCTAAGCTTTTCTTTTCCAGGCCATTCTGAGTGTCCACCATTTGTCAGAGGGCCCATTGTATCTCCCCACATCCCCATGTGATATTTGTCTCAAGCTGTCTTTAAACTCCGAGGGCAAGTAGGGCGCATACAGCTTACCTGCCCCTTTTCACACTGGGCCACGTAGGAAGGTCCTGATGGTGCTTCATGGTCATGTTGGATGTTTGTTTCATGATAGCTGTAAGCTATATGTGCACTCTCTGAAGTAGGTAAGTAGATGGGGAAGGCACCCTAGGCAGTGAGCACCACAGGTGAGGCCACCCTGGGGAATGAGTGCCACTGCTGTCCCACCTAGGGTCTCCGACCTCATCCTGAAAGCAATACACTGCACAGTGTCATCTTCAGCCCTTATTCTATGCTCCAGACGGCTGGCAGAAGTTGTGTGCTGGCACTGGGTACGATGCTGATAAGGGGTGCTTGTTCTCAGAAGCTTTTCTATAACAAACGATACTTCCCTAAGTGCTCATCAGGAAGTGGGGACACCTTCCGGGCGGAGTGGAAATTGCACAAGATTTCAGCAGGCCAAGAGGATTTGGATTCTGTTTGCTGCTCTTCCTCAAAATGGAGCACAGTGCTGGGCACGTGTAGAAGGACGCAGGTCTGAAGCCCCAGGGTCAGGGTGTTTGATGGCAGCCCTGCAGCCTTGGCTCAAGAATGAAACTGTTGTCAGTCTCGGTTGTTAGAAGAGTAATGTTCTCATCCCCAGCTCAAGCTAGGGAAAAGCCGACTTTACAGGGACAAGAACAACGCAAGGGATGAGCAACAGGAATTCATGGTTCACTTCTCCCTTCTGTCTTCAGTTGTGGTCTACAGTCATGTAGTCCAGAATCTGTCTGAGGTGCATAGGAATATTCCTTCTGGAACATTCTTTCCGGAGAAGCAGGGGCTGATGCAGACCTACCAGCATCCAGCAGTGCCCATATGTAAGTGCAATGGAAAGTTAGGAGCACTGAGAAGCAAGCTGTCAGCTGGGGTCTGCGGAAGCAGGCAATGCCTCTGAATCCTTGCTGAAGGATGTGTGCTGGTTTTGTTTTTGTTTTAATGTTTTAAAAACAAGAGAGAAAGCATTGTAAGCAAAAATCAACAGACTACTAAAAGTACACAACAATGGCAAGAACTGTGTTGAACATTGAGAGGTGAAAACTAAGCCGTAGGATAAACTGCTTCATGATCAGTTCACTTACATAGCTTGGTCAAGACTGAATAACGAGCTGGAAAATGGAGTCACCCAGAGGAGGGACTGTGTGAGTAGAGGAGAAGATTCAAAGGCACAGTGGGAGAAGATGCGTTATTCCAGCTATGACTTGAGGTGCCAGAAAAGGTTGTCACCCCTTAGGGGCCTCCCTTTCTCTGAGAAGAAGGAGAGGGGGGATGGTGTGAGAGCAGGACTGGGAGGAGAGGAGGGAGAGGCTGGGTTTGGGATGTAATGTGATTAGATAAATTAAAAGGAAATGAAAAAAGAGACCAGCAGAAGATACCTAGCCCTTCATGGGGTCTCAGCGTTTAGGGAGGGAAGCCGCATGTTAAAAGACAGTGGCAGAAAACTAGATGCAGGGGTTTCAGAGAAGCCCAAAGCATTAAAAAAAAAAAAAAAAAAAAAAAAAAAAAAAAAAAAAAAAAAAAAAAACCCTGTGTGACCTGCACAAAGCCATAGTGTTTAATGTCTAGCAATAGTAATATGAAAATGGGAATCACTAGAGACAAAACAGGAGATGACTGGCCTGAGTGTGTGAGCTAGCATGTTAAGTTTTCAGAGCAGCTGCTGAAATGGCAAGATCCCAACATTGCCATTTCAGGGCTCTACAGTGGTTATAATGTGTGTGTCCACACCATCAGACGTCTTATAGACAGAAGGTTAAAGGTCAGTCTTGGTTACATGTCCCCTGTGGATTCTGTGGGGCCTGAAAGATGAACTATGCAAGACAAGTGAGGGCCACCTGATTCTGAGCTTTCTACCCCAAGGGTGGCCCTACTCCAGCCTTCCAATTCTGCACCCTCAGTTATGGTCTGTATAGGGACTGGAACATCTTGATTCTGGAGCTCAGCTCTTCTGGTTCATCTCAGACCCAAAGTGGACTTGGTTTATCTGCTTGGGCCTGTCAGCTGCAGTACTTACTAAACGGGCCAAATGCCCATGGATGCACAACAGCTGCTGAGCATCCAGAATCATGGGAAATGATCAGAGTTCTGTCAGAGTGAACAGAGGTAGACCTAGCACCTAACTCCACAGAGTCCTACCTAGCATGGGGACAGTGTTATGTCACCTGACCCCAGTGTCAGCAATGGTTCGCCTTTGCACTAACACCCTTAATCTGGCCTTCTCACCCCATGCATACACTAGGACACACATGCATACACAGCCCTGGGAGGCTGGAGACTCAACGCCTTGTGATGTCTCTCAAAGGAGCCCAGCCTGTCCTTCAGCTGTGCTTCCATGTCAACCTGAGGCTTGCAAATGGGTGAGAGTCAGAGCTTTCCACTAAGGAGGTTGGCCTCAACCTTTGCTGTCTTGATGCTTGGCTCTGAGTACATGTTCTTGTCAACTTGACCTTGAAAATTACATGGTCCAGGACCAGCCACCACAGATTCTGCTGGCCAGACACCAGGGATGCCTTTGGGCCTAGAGCTTATCACAGGGCCTCTGGCAGAGGTTTTCTATTTCTCTGCTAGCTCTGTGTCCCTTTGTTCCCTACTGTTTCAAGAACCTCATTTTGCAATGCCTTCTCAAAGACCATCCTATATAAGACAGCTCATCTTCTGCGTAATTCTTCACTGCTCTCTTAAGAAAAGCATACTCCAAGACCTGACCACAGGTCTCTCTCCTCACCATCGTAAGGCAGTTCTGGGGTCTCTACTGGGACACTGTTCGCAGCTCCTAGGAGCCAGCAGCACACCAGGTCAGTGCTGAGTGCATTTGTTTTGTCATCGAGCTCCTGGATCTACCCTGCTGTACTCCCACCCAGAAACTTAAATGAGGCCCACTGAGGCATTTGTACTTTGTCCTACTTGCTCTTGGCTTTCAAGTGGACTCTTGGGTCTAGACTCTTGATCCTAGACCCATCCAGCATTTAGAACCATCTTGCTCCACATATAGATAGTAGCATATTTAACCTCATAGGGAGACTTGTGGCTTATATACCATGATACCACCTGTGTCCTTGGGCCAGGGGACCGTGCTGCACCTCCTCATATTTCATCTTGTCCTGACTCAGCACAGGTGGCCATCTCAGGAACCTGCAGATGGAGCACCTGAGGCCCTTGTTGCCATCTGGCTGCAAGCAATCCAGGTTCTTCCTAGAACCCCACTGCCACCACCTACTCTCTAGGACAACTGTCCAGAAACACCCAGACAAGGGACTTCGGCTTGTGAGTCATTAAGGATGTTCTCCCAGTAGATGTTAGAGATGGGGACAGGGATGGGGAGAGGAAGGGGACCACCCAGCCCAACTGCTACTTCAGAGAAAGGCTCTGCTCAGGCCTTTCAGCAGGGACACAGTTTGTCCATTTGCAGATCAAGGCAAGAGCCCATCCCAGCCAGCCCTTGGATTGAGGATTCCTTAAGGGGAGACATTCTAGGTACTTCCAGCTTAGCATGTGGGGGCAAAGTCCCTTAAGTAAGTTTCTCCCAGGTGTGACTCAGGAAGGAAAATGCAGGGACCAGGTAGTGTATGAACAGTATTGGGGCTCAGGACACATGGCTGTCTGTCAGGGTCCTTAGCAGGCTGTCTTGCAGTTAGCTCTTTGGGGGTACATGACTTCACTGGAGTCTATCCCTTCTCTGCATGTAAGCCATTTGAAGTCACTTCATCTTTATAAACACTGTGTATTTGGTGACATAGGTATATTTATGGATATTGATTGTCAAATATTCCTTGGTTTTAGTTTTGCTTTTGTTCTATATCATGTAAACTATTTGATTCAGAGTTTAACAAGGTGGGTTCACAAAGACTGACTTCTTCTAACCGATCGCTCAGGCCATAGATGCTATAGGTGCCCATCTCAGCTCTTTTTTGTTTGCCTTTCCTTGATACAGTATATGCTGAGTATAGCAAGCCATACAGATTTCAGCCTCTTTCCATCTCCTGCATATTTAATTAGAAGACCCCAGCTGCCTCACAGACATCCTCCTTTCAGTTGCAACTCACACCACTGTAGTGTTTGTTCCTGGGGATCTTTCCCTAGTGACATGACTGTGGCATGTCTACCTTTGGGACAGATCTCTGGATGACAAGATGTTAAGCCCAGGATAGACCTGGGAAGTACATACCTGTTCATGTCCTGTGGTTTCCTGATGGGCTCCAGCAGCTCAGCTGTCACCTGAATTTCTCAGACTTGGAGCAAGACTGAGCAGGTTCTGTGCATTTGAGGAACATTTGCTTTCTTTTGTGAGGTCTCTTCTTGCCTTAGGTCATGTCTCATTTGGGGCTGTTGGTCTCTCCTTTGTTCTCAATTTCTTTTTCTGTGTCACAGGCATTGGGCTGGTGCAATAGCTCAGTCCTAGAGTACTTGCCTTGCACAAAGCCCTAGGTTCAGTCCTCAGCACCACAGAAACCAAACCACAGCTCCATGCTACAGGCATTAACTCTGACAGGGGCTATGGGTGCTTTGTCTTCCCATCTCTTATCTTTTTACATTGTTGTTGATTTTATTTCATGAAAAGGAGCATATACATACATATGTATATATGTATATAGCCAAGTTTACTAAACTTTTCTATGTTATTCCACATTTTTTATTCACAATTGCAAAAGCATTTTCTACTTTCAGGTTTTGAAATTTACATTTTTTTTCTCCTAATGCATAGTTTTTAACTTCTTTTACCTCTGTCTGAGTTGCTGTCTTCGTTACTGTTCTATTGCTGATAAGAGACACCATGCCCAAGGCAGCTTATTAAAACAAACAAACAAACAAACAAACAAAACCAAAAAACCAACATATTTAACTAGGAGCAGTTTCAGAAGGTTCCACCATCATTATGGTGGAGAGTGTGGTAATAGGCAAGAAGGCTAGCAGGCTTGGTGCTACAGCAGTAGCTGAGGGCTTACATCCTGATTTGAAAGCAGGAGGTAGAGAAAAAGAGAGATTGGCCCTGGCGTGGGCTTTGGAAATGTCAAAGCCCACCCTCAGTAACATTTCACCTACAACAAGGCCTCACCTCCTAATCCTTTGTAAACAACCAGGAACCAAACATTCAAATAGATGATACTATGGGGGCCATTCTAATTCAGATCTCCATAGTTGCCAATCCAATTGCTGTTCCCCAGAGTATGTGTGGTTCAGCAGCAGAGTGCTCATCTAGCATGCATGAGCCTGTCCATTCATCACCCACTGCAAAAATGACAACGAGAAGACAGAATTGGAAGAATAGATCCCGGTGTCATTTCTTGGCCATTATCCAGTTAGCTGCAAGTCTCCTTTGCCTTAGCCTCCATGTTATTGTACTCTGAAGCTCTACACACACAGGATCTGCATCTTTCCTTTGCCTGTGCTCTGTCTACAGGCCCTTGCCACTTTAATTTTCTTTCTTATCATCTAGCAGGCCTGGGCTGTGCCATCACTTTGCTTTTCACTGTTCTGGCTCAGCTATTGTGGTACTTTGGGCAAAATGGCCCCCATAGGGCCGTAGGGAGTGGCACTGTTAGGCCTTGCTGGAGTAGGTGTGGCTTTGTTGGATAAGGTGTGTCAGTAGGGGCCAGCTTTAAGGTCTCAGGCGTTCTGTACACCCAGTGTGGCTGTTACTTCTTGCTGCTTGAAAATCCAAATGTAAAACTCTCAATTCTTTCTCCAGCACCATGTCTGCTTGCATGATGTCATGCTTCCCACCATGATGATAATGGACTGCAAGCCAGTCTCAATATTTTCTTTTATAAGAGTTGCTGTGGTCATGGTGTCTCTTCACAGCAATAGAAACCCTAACACAGCTATTGTTAAAGACTCCTCTACACACTTCATAGTAGATAAGTTTCTAGGGAAAGCATGGTGACATTGTGCTGGAATTTATATAATCAACATGTTAGGAAGCAAGCCCTCCTTTGCAGCACACAGTCTTCTGTTTATTCAATCCTCAAGCATGCTTTGAGCATCACTGTTACCTTTGTTTTCCATTGTTACCTAGACTTTTATCACACTTTCATCTTGCTGTCTTGGGAGGTTTTAACCTCATCTTCTTTCCTAAGTGTTTAGCCTTGGGGCAGGTGAAAACACAGGCTCCTGTTGGCAGTATCTGCATCTGCTCTCTGCACTCATCCTCTAGTCTCTCTGTCTGGCTTTTCTGTAGATTCTTGGAAAGTGGCCATATCCCATGAGCTGAATTTAGAGGTGGTACCCATTTCTCACTGGTTCACTCATAAGGGGTATAATGACCGGTTCATTCCAAGCACCAAGCCAGGATGAGATTACCAGGAGAGAATAGAAAAGACTTAACATTTGTTAATTGTCTCATGGCCGTGACAAACTACTTGACAAGAAGTAGCTTAAGGCCATCATGGAGGGAGGCATAAGTGAGCATAAGGAAGCTGGCCACACAAGTCACACAGAGAGCAAAACCTCAAGACCCGTATCCAGTGCCTTTCTCTGAATGTCTACCTCCCAGAGATTCTACAACCTTCCGAGCAGTGCTAACAGCTGGAGATTAAGTATTTGAACACACGAGTCCATGAAATATTTCAAGTCTGTAGAGAATATTTCAAACCACAACAGGATCAGAGGTCTGACAAGGCTTGGGCAACAAGAGTAGGGCAGGAACAGCCACGTCCAAAGAGGCCACATTGCCTCACAGGATGGCTAAATGACTCACCATGTCACTGTGTGCCTCAGGCTCCAGCTGAAATGCCAGAGAAAAGGAGAGTTTCCACCTGGCTTCTAAAGTACAGAGCAGGCTCAGCAAGGTGTCAGCCCAGAGTATCCACAGTGGAGGATCTGGGAAGAAGGTTCCAGGAGGCAGGGCACAGTCAGCCAGATATTGTGGAGACACAGAGAGCTAGACATCACTGGATCCAGGACATCGGGAAGAATAAACAGTGCCGGAGAGCAGCAGAGATCTAGGGCAGTTCTTCCTGGGAATATCCTGTGACCACAGGCAGAGTAAGAGCCTGTATTAAGGTCGGGGTGCTGGCTTCATGTTTCTGTCCTCTGACAGCTATATCCCATTCTGTGCTCCACATTTATCCTGAACCTATTCAGGCAGTGCCACATCCTTCATGGCCCGAGTTCCTGGTCTCTTCGTCTCTGTGGCTGGCAGAGATCCCGACAATCCTCTGCATGTGGGTGCTTGTCACGCTGTCCTCATGGCCTCTAAATTTGCTCACTTGTCCCTGTAGGGCCACCTTAGGCTCCTTCTTACTCAAGTTTCTCCTTCTGCCTAGCTTCAGATGTTGGTTAGAATGAGAACAGCTCTCATAGGCTCATGAGTTTGAATGCTTGGTCCTCAGTTGGTAGCCATTTGAGGAGGATTAGGAGGTATGGCCTTGTTGGAGTAGGTATGACCTTTGGAGGAAGTGTGTGTGTGTGTGTGTGTGTGTGTAGAGGGTGAATGTTGAGGTTTCAAAAGCTTATGCCTGTGTTTCTTCTCTACTGCTGCCTGTAGTTCTCAGCTTCTGCTCCAGCATAGCAGTCTGCCTATCTGTTTCCTTTTGTGATCATAACAGACCAACTCTGTGAAACTATAAGTAAGAAGCAAGCCTCCAATTAAATGTTCCATTATTAAGAGTTGTCTTGGTCAGAGTGTCTCTTCACAGCAATAGAACAGTAATTAAGACACTTCCCTCCCTTCTCTCCTCCCTGCCTCTGGTGGAGCAGACCTTACCCAGCCATGCCTGTGAGCTCACAAGACACCAGCCTCCTTGTCATCACATTCCCCAAGTCCTATTTGTGGGAGGAACAGTATCCACTTTGTTTCCACTGCAGGGCCTTGGGCAGGTCCCCCAGGTACACAAGGCAGAGTTGCCAAGCACCCTTTCCTGGAGTGCTTACCTTCCTGCTTAGCAGGCTGGGCCCTTGAGACTCCCCTGGTGCTTAGGAGAAAGCACATTCATTGTAAGTTCAGGCAAAAGATCAACACGACTCCTTGTATTTCTATTTTTGGTGTGTGTGTGTGTGTGTGTGTGTGTGTGTACATGTGTGTGCTATACACATGCATGTGAAGGTTAGTGATTAACCTTAGGTTACTGCCCACCTTGATTTTTGAGACAGGGTCTCTCTCACTGGGCTGGACCTCACCAAGTAGAATGGGCTGGCTAGCCAGTGAGTCCCAGGAATCTGCCTGTCTTCTCCACCTCTGCAGTACTAATACTACAAGCACTCAGGACAAGTCCTGCTTCTCGTGTGGGTTCCGGGGTTCAACCCAAATCCTTGTGCTTATGTAGCAAGCATTCTAAGAACCAAGCCATCTCCCTAGTCCCCCCCATGTAGTTTCAACTTTCACTTTTTAATATTGTGTGTGAATGTATGGTGTATGGGTGGTCATGGGCATGGCATCCTGTGCATATGGAGGTCAGAGGACAATTTTTGCAGTCATTCCTCTCCTGCCACCTTTATTCAGGTTCCAGGAATTGAACTCAAGTAGCCAGGCTTGAGTGACAAGTATCTTTACCTGTTGAGCTCTGCCCCAGCCCCTCATTTATATGTTTTTACACTTTTATTTATTTTTATGTATAAGGATATTTTGCCCACATGTATACCATGCAAATGCCTAGTGCCTGTAGAGGCCAGAAGAGGGCGTCAGATCCCTAAGAATGAGTCACCAAAATGGCTGTGAGCTGCCATATAGTTGCTAGGAATCAAACCTGGGTCCTCTGGAAGAACAGCAAATGCTCTTAACCACTGCGGCATCTTTCTAACCCCTCTTTGAAGACAATTCTACCGGCATCTTTTTGAACTGCAGACTTCTGTTGTGCTATCTATGGAAACAGGGCCCTTGCAGCCAAGATCTATTTAAAATCTATGGGGTGGAAATGGGGAGACAGAAGGGGAGCATGTAGGATACAGCTTTTCCCAGGCTGGGCATCACCCCTCCTTCCTCATGACTGTAGCTCCAGCAAGAACATCCTGGAACTCATCCCCAGGCAGCCTTCTTCTCTCTCTCTCTCTCTCTCTCTCTCTCTCTCTCTCTCTCTCTCTCCCTCCCTCCCTCCTTCCCACTTCCCCTCTCTGTGTCTCTCTCTGCCTCTCTCTGTCTCTCTGTCTCTCCCTCTCTCTTTTGTACAAGGTCTCACCATATAGCACAGGCTGGACTCCAGCTGGTGGACCTCATGCCTTTACCTCTAGAGGGTTGGTATTACAGGTATATGCCACCACACCCAGCTCCCTTTCAGTTCTTTCCTTTGGTGGGACTTCAGATATATCACCAATAATCTTAAATCATTTCTTTAAAACTATCCTACTTCACCTGTTAACCTGAGTGCCTGCTGCTTGATCCCTTTTGTTTTGACTCTTCCTCAGCTGGGGATCCAGAGGCGTGGTGATTTAGGAGCTAAGTGCACACTCCCTCACTCCCTATATGGAAGAGTATTGGGCCCCCTGACATGGACCCCTGGGTTTCCCTGTCATTTTGGTGTGTTGCTAATGTCTTTTCAGAAAGATGTCTGTCTGCTTTCCACATAATCCACTTTGTGATGGCAGTTTCTTTTTGTCACTGCCTGTGGGGAAGAGATATCCGCTCTCCCATCCAGGAAGCAGAAATCCCTCTTAGAATATACTTAAAGTGTACCTAGAGCTGTTTGTTTACTCATTGTGTCTTACTGTGATTTTCCCTGGGCCCTGGTCAGGCCTTATATTTTAAGACTGGACTTTTGAGTCCGCTGCCCTGGCTGGAGCAGGCCTTGTCAAGGTTTTCCATCTCTCTGTGCCTCTGTTTCCCAATAGGTAAAGTGGGACAGTGACAGCAGACACTATATATTTGTCCATAAGTAGGAGCACCCCTTGACATGAAAGACCTCAACATTTGAGAGTGTCCCTGCCAAGTGATGCCCTTGACTGCCAGTGAGCGTGCATGGGAGTGACTGGGGTTGAGGAAACAGCATTTTGCTGTGGCTTCATGAGGACAGGAACATGGAATTTCTTGTCCTAGAAGCCACACTCGGAGATCAAAGGTGAGCTTAGAGAAGCTGGCTTCAGTAGCCTCCTGCTAACCCATAGCACACCTGCTGGCCTCATCAGTCTCTGGACCATGTTTGCTGGTCCCCAGTGGGCTGTCTGCCAGGCACACCTCAACAAGTGCATAGGAAAGGAAGGCTCCCTGGCCACATCTGTGAGGAGCTGGGTCCTTCTAGCCCAGGCACGGAAGCTCTGCCATACTGGGTCTGTTTGCATCTACTTCTGGGGAGGAGGGTAGCCCACAGCCCATAGCGGGACCCCTCTGCTTACTTCTCCAGAAGCTTTTGGGGCCTTAGCTAGCCACTGTGTCTTTATCTTCCTAGGTCCCAACCTCACCATTGACCACATTCTGTACAGTTGGGGATCATCTGTACCTTCTTCCACAGTCAAGCCGGGACATTATCTGTCCCACATAGAGCTTCCCCCTTGACGGCCTTCCTTCCCGCCACTCCTACCTCTGGAATCCAAGCCATAGAGCTCCACATTTCCAATCCCTGTCCCTTAGGACTCCCTGCCACCCTTATGGAGTGTCCTCTACTCTGGACAGGGGGAGGAGAAGTTAAGGAGCCAATGATAGTCTCTTATGTAGTAAGCCAATCGGTGACAGGTATCTTAATTCTAGTTAACCCAATGAGGCAGAGCAGGACCTGAGACCCCGCACCCCTCCAGCCACAGCCTCTCAGCATCTGAGCAGTGCAGAGCCCCCTTCTTCATGTTTCTGCCCATGGCAGCCACCACACTGATGGGGGCTAGGATGGCTTCCTCAGCCCACAGGCTCCTCTGTCTGTCTAGTCTGTCCTGATGATGCCCCTGGGTTCAGCGACCACTAGGCTAGTGTGTGGTTCCCTGGCTTGCCCCTGCCCATGCTCTCAGTGTCCAGCCAGTGGTGAGTAACTCTCCCATATTTGTTCCTCTTAGCTCCCTTTGCATCCCTCATGTTCCTGTTGATAGCTCCAGCTCTGTTCCTGGAAACTGAGAACCACAAACAGGGAGACAGAGAGGGCAGGAAAAGACACCAGGAGGAGACACAGTGCCAGGGTTTATTACAGCTTAGGGATGGGTGAGCACAGGCCCCTCTCCAACCCCAGATCCCAGGGCCCCTCTAGCAGGCAAGATACCTTGCCTGACACAGCTCCCTGGTAGCTGGTCCTTCTTGGACAGTCCCATCTACCTTTGTGAACTTGAGATGACTGTCAGAGGGCTTTCTTTGAGTTACAGAGGGCACACAGGTTTGCTATGGGGAACCCTATAGCCACAGGCTCTCTCACAGAAGATGAGGCTGAGACAGGGTCCTCCAAGGGCCAGATCCTCACCTGGCCCCCTCCTCAAGTGGATCTTAATTGTCCCGTTACCCTCCGTGATTCTGGTTTCACTGAGTGGCAGGCAGAGGGTGGAGCAGAGGCAGTGGGAGCCACAGAGGGCAGCTGTGGGCCTCATGGAGAATGCCTACCTAAGGTTTTCATGGTCAGTTGTGCAGGTTCTGCTCCAGGTGGAGGGACGTGAGGGGTTGGGGGACACAATTGCCTTCCAGCAGTGGGCTCTAGGGAGTGCTCCTGGGAGTCATGGGCAGGGAGCTGCAGGCCAGGACACAGCTGCACTCATCGATGTGGGAGTAGGTGTGCTGGATGGCTGTACCATCGGGGCACTGCATGGTCACAGCTACGTCATGGACTTTGCTCTCCTGACAGCAGGTGCACTGATGCTCCACGGCCTGGGCCTCCATGGAGTACCTGTGGACACGGGAGGGTGTTCATCTTAGCAAGATAATGATTCATGGTCCTCTCTGGGCTCTTGACAGCCACCTGACTGTCCACCTTGGCTACTTTCTTGAACATAAAATTTTACCCTTCTTGGGCTCTTTTTAAATCCTATTCCATCTTTCATAGCCTCCTGTGATTCTCTTCCCTTTCCATCCGTCCTCTGACCCTGTTCAGAGTTTCCCTCTGGACAGCCTCCCTAAGCCCTGAAGACCGTCCCCCCACCCCTGCCTTTTCTAACCACAAACTGTCAGCCTTCTGGCCACTCCTGTTCACATCTGACCACAGCCCAGGATCACCTGGGGCCCACAGAGGGATCTGATGCTGCTTGAGCCCCTAAATACATTTAGATTTCTGGACACGAGTCCCTCCACCCCCAGCCAAAACCCTATTTTGTGCACCTAAACCAGGTTTGTCCCTGGCTTGGCCGGGAGATGGGCTATATATGCTTTAGTCAGATGGCTGTGTGCGGCCTCCTGATCCTGAGCAGGAGACAGTCTCCATGAGACCCAAGGTGGCAAGGTAGCAACTGGTTTTGCTCTTCTCTCAGGGGAGGCGGGGCACCCACTCACTTGGACATTCCAGAGCAGGAACCCTCGCAGAAGGTGATGTTGACGGTTTTTTCACAGCCTTTATGCCGCAAGATGGTTGTGTTTACATGCACTTGACATGTCCTTGAGTCTACAAAGAAGACAGGCCAGTACAGAAACCCTAGACCCTCCCTCAGAGGCCCCAGACCTGGTAAAGCTGCCTCTCTATGATGGTTAATATTGCCTGTCAACTTGAATCACCTAAGCAACAAAGCTCTGAGAGATTTTCGAGATTAAGTTCATTGTTGAGGGAAGACCCACCCTGAATGTGGCAGAACCTCCCATGGGCTAGGGTCTCAGGCTAAATGAAAAGAAGAAAGTGAACTGAGTACCAGCGTTCATCTCCCTCTGCCTCCTGGCTGCAGACACATCTCACCATCTGCCTCTGCTCCTCTTGCCATGTCTACCCACCATGGTGGGACTGTACACTCAAACCATGAGCCAGATAAATCCTTCCTTCCTTAAATTGATTTTGTATTTGGTCACAGCAATGAGAGAAGTAACTGACAGACCTTTCGTGGGTGACCAAACCCTTTCTATTATCCTGAAACTCTGGTGGGATCTGCCACTCAGTGAGATCAACTTGTATCGCTTTTGGTGGGAACTGGGTGGAGCTGGAGAACTAGATGAGAGATGTCTTCAACTTACCCTCTTTTTCACAGGAGTAACAGCAACCGGTTTTCCTTAGGGTTCCCTGCAGAGCCAAGAATAGAACAGGACTGGGGCAGAGTCAGAATATGGGGTACAAGCCGTAGAGACACAGATTCCTTGGGGAAGATCCTTCCAGGGGCTTGATAAGGGTGGATCACTCAAAGGCAAGGCCTCCCCGGCACATACCCTACAGTTGGATACATCAGGGCAAGGTGCAGGGGTTGGGGTCAGAACATAGATTCCATTCTCAGTCCTACAGTGGTACTCAGTGCAGTTGTCCACCTGACTGTTCACCCAGGTTTCATTGAGCTGAAAAGCAAATCACACGACAGAGGTCCGGGCAGGGATCCAATTGTGGCTGAGGCCTGCTCAAGGGAAGGTTTTCCTATGCCCACGCCTATTACCTGTACTGCCTGACCCCCTGGTGTGAGGCAGGCATCCTGCACACACTGCCCGCAGCACTTCTCTGGCATCAGCTTGTAGTTGAAGCCCTGTGGGGACAGGAGAGGTGGTTGGCTCTCTCGTTCACCCCAGCCACCCTTCTGAGCACACTCTAGGGGTCCTGGGCCTCTCTAACAGGAACTGCAGAGAGGTCATGTCTTGGCTGTGTTGTATACCCTTCCCAGGTCTCACAGCTTAGCTCACTCTGCTTCTGAGCCCCTCTTTGTCTACTGTGGTGGTTCTCAACCTTCATAATGCTGCAGCCTCTTAATACAGTTCCTCTTGTTGTGGTGACCCACAACCGTAAGATCATTTCGTTGCTACTTCATTGTAATTACGTAACTGTAATTTTGCTACTGTTATGAATCATAATGTAAATATCTGATATGCAGGATATCTGATATATGACCCCTGTGAAAGGGTCACTTGACCGTCAGTGGTTGAGAACCACTGGTCTACTGGTACTGTATTAGACCTGTTTCTAGTCAGCTCATCAACCCACAAGTCCTATTTTTCCCTTCGGAAATGAACAAGACCGCAAAATTATGGTAAATTCGAGGACTCTCAACGATGGGGTGCCATGGGTAGCCTCTCGGGGTGTTTGATGGGTCTCAGGCTCACCTTGGGACAGGTGGTGCTACAAAGGATCTCTCTACATTCTACTTTTGGTTCGTGGTTGCTCTCGGAGGAGCAGGTGCATGTCTGGCATGGAGCATTCCCTTGGAAGACTGCACCAACCTAGAGCAGAAGAGAAGAGAGGCACCGAGAGAAGGTGAAGGGTTGGGGCAAGCACATCAGGTCAAGACCTGTCACTGTATCCAGGCAGGGGCCATAGAGCCCAGATCTACCCCCCACCCTCACCAAGATGTGATTGTTCCCCTAGTTGAACACAGCTACCCATGGGGCAGGGACAGCAGTAAGCTGGGAAACCCAGAAGCTGACCACTCAGATGTGGCAGATGTGGTAGCCTCTTTCCACAGCTACACACATGCATACACACACACACACACACACACACACACACACACACACACACTCACACCCTTATGTCTTGTGTTCTAAGGGCCCAGATCCCCTCTTCAGATCTGTCCTTGTGACAATCATGTTGAGACAAGGACCAGGACCTGGGGGACACAGGTTTCCCATCCACCTCAACCTACCTCTGCTGTCCACCCTGCCTGGGCTGAGCCTTACCCCATACATGGTGTCATTGTATGTGCACAGCTTGGGTCCTGAAAGGAAAGGGCATTGGTGTGCATCTGGGCGGTGGGGCAAAACCCCTTGCTCCTCCCAGTCCCTGAACTCCACTGCAGCCAGTCTCAGCGACCCTCCCCCGGTACTTGAGCCCCATTTCTACTCACGACAGCTGGAGTTGGGACAGCAGCTGCCATTCTCATGGGTGTGGATCAGCTCATGGCCTGGCTCACACGTGGGAAGATTATTGGGGCAGGTGCTTACATTGCAGACTGGAGAGAAGGTGGTCCTGTCAGAATACTGCCCATTTGCCCACCCCTTATCTCCTCCCTCCTGGACATACTGGCCTCTGGTGTCATTTTTCCTAGGGACCCAGTACGCTTCCTGGCTTTTCTGGGTTTCATCAAGACCCCTCACTCTTCATTCCCTTAGTCCTCACCAGTCCTCTGCTTTGTTAGACCAGAGGCCACCAGCTTTGTTTTTCAGTGAAAAGCTGAAGTGTTTTGAGAGCATCCCCACCTAAGTGGCCCAATGTAGCTAATCTAGAGTCTGACTCTCCTATGTCCCCAGTAGATGCTCACCACACAGTGTCTCAGGGCAGCAGGGATTGTCTGCACTTGGCCTGGTCACAGTCACAAAGCCAGCTTCTGTGCACTGTGTGAGCCCATCCTGGCTCTCGCACTTCACTGGCTTACACTGTACTGACACAGAGCTGGGCTCGCATACACACGTCTGGCAGTTGCTGATCCAGTGTTCTCCAGGCTGAAACAGGCCAAATTGGGATCTCTAAAGGCCCTGAGGCCCTCAAGATCCTGGTCTGTCTAACTGAACTCAACATTAAGTCATCATTTACCCTGAGCAAGTTAGCCTTCTGCTGCCCAGAGTGACAGCAGGACAGGAGCCCAGGAGCCTTGCCTCAGCCTCCTGAGCTATGAAAAGCCAGCCACCCTTCTTCCCTCCCTCCTTTCTGCTCTTCTTTAGCTCAAGCAGGGGCCAGGGGAACACCACCACTTACAAACTTGGGTAGCCCATCTGGTCCCACGCAGGCTGGAAAGAAATGAGTGAAGTTGTTACTGAAGATGTTGGGGCTCAAGGCCAAGCAGAAGGGGGTCATTGGCTGAGAGAACTGTGCTCTTGGCCCTGTCCACATGCACCCCCAGCCAAGACCTCTATCTTCTTCTAGGACGGAGCAGAAGGTCCTAGGGAATTCTGAGACAGTGCTTGAGGTTGGCTGTTGAGAGGCTAGCTCTTCATGCAGTAAGGGGAGGCAGCTTCTCTGACCAGGCCCAAGCAGTAGAGTTTAGACTTAATGGTGGCAGGCTGTCAGGAGGCCTTTCAACATCTGCAGGACTCGTGGCCTCACTAGGATCCTCTCTCATGCTCTCTCAGGCAGAACAGGGTCTGCAGATGTGTTAGATCCTGGTCTGGCAGGTGAGGATGGACCTGTGGGGGACAGGGGTGGGGCAGGGCTTGTCCCGTGGTAGGTGGATGGCACTTACGGCACTCTGGTACACAGATGTCCATGCGTGAGTTGAAGAGGAGCTGATTCTCAGGGCAGAAGCAGCCTTCCGCCAGCATCTCAGTTGAAATGTTCAGGGTCCTAGTGTGAGGAGGAGCAGCAGAGCGTAGGGTCAGAAATCAGGTGGTACCTCCAAGAATCAGTTGTGGGTGTCACAGGGGGTCCTGAGTTAGGGGTACCCACAGTCTCAGCTCGGGCCCTTCAGACTTGCCTGGGAGGCCAGCTGCTACTTAATATGCTCACTGGCATGCAGATGGCACTCACCTGGAGCTGCAGGATACTGGATGCAGAGGTCCACAAGGCCTGTACTCCTTAGTGGATGGACAGGAGAGGTCTATGGGCACACAGAATGTCATCAGACAGGTTTGCAGGTTCGGAGGAACCAAGGAGGCCGAAGCCCTGACTAAGCTGGATGCTCCCAACTTACCACACAGCCCTCCAGTGGCATTGCGCCAGTCAGTGCATACGCCCTGGGTCCGGCAGAGTGCTGCATAGGCCTCCAGGCTCTGACAGAGTGTGCCAGTGGAGTTGTCATTGCAGTGGTCACTGATACAAGCTCTGAAGAAGGTGTCTGGAGGGATGAGTCTGTGGCACTCGGCAAAAACCCTATAACAGTAAGTGGAAAGGGCTGAGATCTCAGAGCCCAGCAAGTAGGCTAGCCAAGGGGAATGCTGCCCAGGCCCATCACCCCAAAGGGCAACTTACTGGCTCAGCATCAGCTCACAGAGTGGTACAGAGGGGCATGGAGTGGAGGTGGCTGTGCTGGACACTAGGGACTGGGGAGTGGTGCTTGGGGAAGGGCTAGGCTGAGCTAAGCAGTCATTGTTGCTTTTCCCAGGCACCAGCCAGTCTTTGGCCATGTCCTGGCAGTTAGAAGCTATGGTGCCGTCAGGCCGGCGGCAGTCGTCTGGCTGGCTGTTTGTGCAGGTACCTGGTGAGTAGGGTGGGGATTATAATCGTCTTCTCACTGTTTTCCATAGACCAGTTACCTCCACCCCATCTATAGAAGCAGAATGAGCCAGGTCATGCCCACTCACCACACTGGCCCTCAGTATTGTTGCTGAAGTATCTGTAGGGCAACCATATCTGGAAGATGTGCCCATCAAAGGTGATGGTGGCGCCAATGGTGGAAATGTTGACACTCATCGTGGTGGCCCCACTCAAGGACACAGTCACACCATTCTTACTGAAGCCTGAACTTATCCACATTTGGTCCCAGATAATCTGGGGATGTCCAGAGGAGAACAATAATCAGGAGGCCAGCTAGGCAGCAGGGCATGTGCTTTGGGAGTTCTGCCTCCCAAACACCAGGGCCACTCCCTGTGTTCTCAATCTAGAGAGAGTTTATTCTTTGCCTAGGCTGGCTCCTGCAGGCCATTTCTGCAGAGGCGAGAATGTTCTTGGTCCTCGGGGCTTTTCCCCCCTTTGCCTGTGTCACACCACACACAGGCCTCGTGTTTGCAGTGTGGTGTGGGGGCTCTGCCTATCCCAAGACTCACCAGGCCCTCCTCCTTCCCACTGACAGTGGTGGTGATGGTGAGGACAATCTCCATGGAGTTGTAGTACACACTGAGGGCACGGGGACAGAAGGTGACGTTGCTGGTAACCCCACAGTAGTAGCTATGAGCAAGAATGCTCAGGTTGCCATGGCGAGGGTGGATCTCCTTCATGAGCACCGAGGTACAGTTGTCCAGGAAAGTATAGGAGGTGCCATCGAATGTCAGGTAGTGTGAGTTCCCCCATCCACTGCAGAAGCCTACAGGAGACTACAGTTGTAAGCTCACTTCCCAGCCCTGTTACCCAGCACCACCTCTCAAACTGTTACCGCGGGGGAACACAGTTGCTTCGTTTATAAAATAGGTTGTCTCCCAATACATATCTACTGTGAATGTCACCACTGGTCTTAAAATGGGACCATTCCAAAGTACCTGGGTGTCCCTTGAACCTAATGATGGTGTACTTATAACTGATAGGAGAGATAGACATGGAGCAGAAGACCATAAGAAGATGAAGGCAGAGTGGAGTAATGAAGCCACAAGCCAAGGACTCCTGTAGCCCTTAGCTGGAAAAGGCAGAAAGGATCCTCCTCAGCCTCCATAGGGAGTGTGGCCTTGCCTGCTTTGATCTGACCTAGCTTGGGGACCCTAATAGTTTGCTATTCTAAGTCCCAAGTTTGAGTCATTTAACACTCAGTAATGGAAGTTGTCATCAGGACCACTGGAAAGAACTCATATCATGGCTTTTTGCACCCTACCCCTCCCTGGTCATAGTCCATGTCCGTGCTACACCCATGTTCCTAGACTCCCTGTGCACCCAATGCCTGCAGGCAAGCACAGCATTTACATGTGCCTTCTGAGACTGACAGACACTGATAGCAAATGCCTTGGTCCTGTCCCATCTTGCTGAGCTGTCCCGTGCCTGCCCTCTGCTCACATTCACACTCATAGTGGAAGTGGCAAGGCTCCTGGTCCCACACTTTGATGGGCAAGTGCTTGTTGACACAGGTGACATTATCCACAGGCTCGGGCTCTAGGAGGATGATTTGGTTGTTGCCCTGGCACACGGCCACTGTGCAGTTCTCCAGGGTCCAAGACTCATTCACCTGAGGCAGAAGATATGGAGGGTGGTCACCTGGAGGTCATGTGGAGACCCCAAGCCCTGTCCTGCCTGGAGCCCCAGGTCCCTACAGCTTTGAATCCCAGAAGGCAGCCGGTGTGCCTGCTGATCAGGACCCCAGAGCCCAGGGACCTCTCTCAGCAGGAGCTACTGGAAGACAGGTCACTGAGACAGACCACAGGGCTGGGATGGTGCTGACCATTAGCCGTGGCACAATCCAAATGTGCCTGACAACCCAAACCCACACCACATCAGAGAAACGTTGAGGGACAAGGAAGCCCACCTTCCGGGGAGGGATGGCATCATCACAGCCAGGAGGCAGGGGAGACGAAGGCGAAGGGGTAGAGGGCACTGGAGGTGAAGAGGAGGGGCAGGTACCCTGGAAGCGGTCAGCATCACAGTCCTGGTTGCAGATGGCATAGAATTGGCAGCCAGCCCCATCAGTCTTATTGTAGATGACATCCCCTGTGAAGGAGAAGGTCACAGGAAGATATACCCCAGCTGAAGAGGCAGGCTAGGGCCAGGGGAGACATAGGGCACGAGGGGTAGCCTGAGGGAGAGAGGCATGGACTGAACTTTGCATGCATGAGAGGTCTCATAGCTCCCAAAGCTGACAGACTCAGGTTCACAGGGGATATGAGGTGAGGAGAACATCGACTTGTCTACTCACCAGGTGAGAACAGCTGTCCAAATGCCTGGCAGAAACAGGGGGACGGGGAAGATGCTTGGCTGGAAAAGACAGTAGGCCTGAGGGTACTGAGGCTTGAGGGCAACTCAGTAGACACACTGAAGGTCACCTGGCTGCCGGGGGAAACTTCAGAGGTGTGAGTGGTCCCTGAGGTAGAGGAGGGGACCACAGTGGGGACAGTGGCTGCAGGCGAAGTCTCGGTGGTCAAAACTGGAGAGGTGTGAGTAGACACCGGGGAGGAGGAGGGGAGCGTGATGGAGCTAGTGACCACAGGTAAAGAAGTCATGGTAGTCAAAACTGTGGTGGTGCGATTAGACAACAGGTGAGAGGTGGAAGGAGTGGCAGCCATGGAGGTGGTGGCCAGAGGTGACGTGGTGCAGTGGCTGTAGTTGTCACAGCAGAGGAAGCGCACGTGGTAGTTGTCACAGTACTGCAAAGGCCCCGATTGGTTGATATTTTTGCATATCAGCCCGAATCGCACGTCACACAGGACCACCTGCTCTAGGGTTTCCAGGGGTCGGTCTGGCTCCTTCTCGGAGCGGCACTGGATGTCCTTGGGCTGCTCACAGAAGACAAAGCCAACCTCACGTAACACTGCGTAGACCTCGAAATCTCCGCCCCTGGGGCCAGGGTTAGGGAAGTCTGCGTCGAACCAGTCTGTCCACGTGCACCGAGGCGCACAGCCCGAGTGACGAGATGTGGTCCATGTGAATGCTTGGGTGCTTAGCGCTGTAGTGCTGAAGGGGCGGTTGGTCTGAAAGGTGGTCTCAGGGCTTAAGGACACTGAGGCTGTGGAAGGGATCAGGGGAGTGTTGGTAGACCAGGGCAGGGCTGATTTGATGGTGCTGGGAGAGGTGCTAGGACAGTGGCTGTAGTCATTACAGCAAAGCACACGGATACGGTAGTTGGGGCACGTACTAAGGGGCCCCTCCTGGTCCAGGTTCCTGCACACCAGGCCAAATTCCAGACTGCAGTTGACCACTTGCAGAGGCACGTTGGGCTGATCCACAGTGACACATTCTATGTCCAGGGGCTTTTCACATATGGCAACTCCAGCTGCTCTAATATTGGCATAGGTCTCAAACTCGCCCCCAGAGCTCCCAGGTATGGGGAAACTCTGGTCTAGCCAGTCTGTCCAGATACACCGAGGCTTGCAGCCGGTGGAAGTAGAAGACAGAGTGGGGACGTCTGTGGTTCTGGTCCTCCACAGAGATGAGGTCTGAGATTCCTTGGGAGGACTTGTGGGCATGGAAGCAGCTGGAGTGCTGGTGAGGGTTGTGGAAGTAGCCCAAGAAATGTTTGTGGTAGCGCTAGAGAGTCTTGGGGTAGTGGCCGTTCCTGGCGCCGGGGTCGGCCCAGTGGTGGTGGGGCCCTGGCAGTGGCTGGTACTG